>NC_079190.1:213940753-214004573 GCF_029499605.1 Hyla sarda | reverse complement strand
CGTGGCTATCCCGAACAGCTGCTGGACACGAGGAGGGTCTCCTACCTTGCCTCCTGGTGTCCGATCGCCGAATGACTGCTCAGTGCCTGAGATCCAGGCATGAGCAGTCAAGCAGCAGAATCATCGATCACTGGTTTCCTATGAGAAACCAGTGATCAATGTAAAAGATCAGTGTGTGCAGTGTTATAGGTCCCTATGGGAGCTATAACACTGCAAAAAAAAAGTGAAAAAAAAAGTGAATAAATATCATTTAAAAGGGGTTGTGCACTGCCCTTCCTTTCGGAGTTCCGCACGCAGCGTCCGGAAGTTCATTACTCCAAATGCTGTGTAAGGGCTTCCGTGTTCGCGGCCGCTGGGCGTGACGTCACGCCCGCCCCCTCAACGAAAGTCTATGGGAAGGGGGCGCGACCGCTGTCACGCCCCCTTCCCATAGACTTTGGTAGAGGGGGCGGGCGTGACATCACGAGGGGGCCGCAAACACTGAAGCCCACACACAGCGTTCGGAGTAATGAACTTCCGGACGCTGTGTGCGGAGCTCCGAAAGGAAGGGCAGTGCACAACCCCTTTAACACCTCCCCTATTAAAAGTTTGAATCACCGCTTGGGCTTAATGATGGGCGACACGTACCCAGACGGAATCACCGTGACAGAAACCCATTTTTTACACTCGAATGTTCTTGTAGACCCAGTTTTTGAAATTTTACAATGGGTAATAGGAGAAAAAGCCCCCCAAAATTTGTAACCCAATTTCTCTCAAGTACGGAAATACCTCATATGTGTATGTCAAGTGTTCGGTGGGTGCAGTAGAGGGCTCAGAATGGAAGGAGCAACAATGGGATTTTGGAGAGTGAATTTTGCTGAAATGGTTTTTGGGGGCATGTCACATTTAGGAAGCCCCTATGGTGCCAGAACAGCAAAATAAAAAACAAAAAAACACATGGCATACTATTTTGAAACTACACCCCTCAAGGCACATAACAAAGGGTCCGGTGAGCCTTAACACCCCACAGGTGTTTGACGACTTTTCGTTAAATTCGGATGTGTAAATGAAAAAAAAAATTTCACTGGAGTGCAGTTTCCCCCCCAATTTTACCATTTCTACAAAGGGTAATGGGAGAAAAATCCCCCCAAAATTTGTAACGCAATTTCTCCCGAGTATGGAGATACCCTATATGTGGCCCTAAACTGTTGCCTTGAAATACGACAGGGCTCTGAAGTGAGAGAGCTCCATGCGCATTCGAGGCCTGAATAAGGAATTTGCAATAGGGGTGGACCCGGTTACAAGAACGGGGGCTTGTCTCCACCAAAACCCTACAGCAGTGTTTCCCAAACAGGGTGCCTCCAGCTGTTGCAAGACTCCCAGCCTGTCAGGACAGTCTATGGCTGTCCGGCAACACTGGAAGTTGTGGTTTTGCAACAGCTGGAGGTGCAGCTTAGGAAACACTGCCGTATGAGACGTTTTTCATTTTTATGGGGGGGGGGGGGGGGGGGGGGGGGGGCGACGTGTAAGGGGGTGTATGTGTAGTGTTTTACTTTTTATTATTTGTTAGTGTAGTGTTTTTAGGGTACATTCACACAGGCAGGGGTTCACAGTAAGTTTCCTTGAAGGTTCCCCCTGTAAACCCGCCTGTGTGAATGTACGGGCTGTGGCAAAATGACACCTCCCAGAATGCACGGACAGACCATACATGCTGGGAGTTGTAATTTTACAACAGCTGTAGGCACACTGGTGGGGAACCACCGAGTTAGAAAACAGACTCTAGCTCAGTGATTCCAACCCATGTGCCTCCAGCTGTTGCAAGACTACAACTCCCAGCATGTACGGTCGGTCAGTGCACTCTGGGAGTTGTAGTTTTGCAACAGCTGGAGGCACACGGGTTGGAATCACTGAGTTAGGAAACAGACTCTAGCTCAGTGTTTCCCAACCAGTGTGCCTACAGCTGTTGCAAAACTACAATTCCCAGCACGGCCAGACAGTCAGGGATGCTGGGCGTGTAGTTCTGCAATATCTGTCTCTTCAGATGTTGCAGAACTACAACTTCCAGCATGCCTGGACAGTCTGGGCATGCTAGGAGTTGTAGTTATGCAACAACTGGGGAAGAACAGTTTGGAGACCGCTAAGTAGCGGCCTCCAAACTGTAGCCCTACAGATGTTGCAAAACTACAACTCCAAGCATGCCTAGACTGTCCATGCATGCTGGGAGTTGTAGGTCTGCAACATCTGAAGGGCCAGATATTGCAGAACTAAACGCCCAGCATCCCTGACTGTCTGGGCATGCTGGGAGTTGTAGTTTTGCAACATCTGGAGGGCTACAGTTTGGAGACCACCATATAGTGGTCTCCAAACTGTGCCACTTCAGATGTTGCAAAACTACAACTCCCAGCATGCCTAGACAGTCAGTGCATGCTGAAAGTTGTAGTTTTGTAACATCTGGAGGACCACAGTTTAGAGACCACTACACAGTGGTCTCCAAACTGTGACCCTCCGGATGTTGCAAAACTACAACTCCCAGCATGCCCAGACAGCCTTTGGCTGTGTGGGCATGCTGGGAGTTGTAGTTTTGCAGCTTTTAGAAGGCCACAGTGAAGATCACTTATCGCGATCTTCACTGCAGCCTTCTCAGCCGCACTTTCCGGCTGCCGCTCCTCCTGCTTGCGCCGCTGCTCCGTGGATGCCGCCGATGCCACCTCCGAAGGTCCGGGTAAGCCGGGCCATGCTCCCCCCTCTCCGCCAGTGTTCCCCCGCTCTGTACCGACTTCCGATCGGTGGCCAGAGCGGGGGAAATGAACTCTAACCCCCCCGCCCCCCTCCTGCCATTGGTGGTCAGCCTGATCGACCAATGGCAGGGGATAGGAGGGGGTTGCAACACTGCCACCTCGCTCCTAT
Source organism: Hyla sarda (assembly GCF_029499605.1). Classification (NCBI taxonomy): domain Eukaryota; kingdom Metazoa; phylum Chordata; class Amphibia; order Anura; family Hylidae; genus Hyla; species Hyla sarda. The sequence goes on along the minus strand of NC_079190.1, from coordinate 214,001,687 downwards.
CCTTTAGGCTGGTCGGAGCTGGCTCTGACAGCTCCGATCAATCTTATTTTCCGGGAGATCGGGTCCCCAGTGACCCGATTTGCCCGGACCGTGACAAATCGCAGGTCTGAATTGACCTGCGAGTTTCTGCGATCACCGATATTGGGGGGTCTCAGGACCCCCCTAGGCATTGCCACGGGATGCTTGCTGATAGATATCAGCAGTCATCCCGGTCCGATCACCGCCCGGCGAGTGGCAGTGATCGGAAATGCTGAGGGCGTATGTATACGCCCTCCGTCCTTAAGTGACGGGACGCGAGGGCGTATGCATACGCCCTTCATCCCCAAGGAGTTAATACAGTGTCCATGTCTTAAACAATATGTAGGACGCACTTCCCGAGCATTGAAAACTCGGATTTTAGAGCATACATATAATATTGAAAAAGAGAACGAAAAAATTATTCCACCAAGGCAACCCTAATAACCTTAAATATGTAGCACTTCAGAAGATACAACCAGACTGCTTCCTTCACTAATTGCTAATAGTGATACAATTCTCACTTATGCCGGCTACATCTTTCATCATTGTTACAAAGCGACAGTCATTTTCCATTTGAAGCTAACAAGCATAGAGATCTCTATTACTGTACTTTATCCTATAGACTGTTGCCAGTGAATTCATCTAATTGTTGCCATAGGATACAGCAGTCTGACTGTCATTCAGTGACATCAACCTATCAGTGGAAATTATGCAACCATTTTACAGGCTATGAACCTTTTTAGATGGATCTATTAACCCACTAATGGTTTTTATGCAAACATTGCTATAGGCTATTAATATTTGCAATATTATTGTGAGTTATATGGTGGTCTCAACAGACTTTTTAATCTTGTATGATTAATATATATATTACTTTTATCTAGTGAACATTATTTATTATACCTTATCCAGTGATTACCGTGACTTTACAAGGGTCCTGTAAGTTATTGGGATCACTGTTTACACATTTATTATTAATAAATTAAATTAATTATTACCCTATGCGTGTCCACAAATCCTTGACCTTGAGCCCCAATCTTCTTTCTTTTTAATTTTAGATTTACCTGATACACCATGGGTATAGGTGTATTTTTTGGGCAGCCCAGGTTTATTTTGGTCGTGATTTGAACAAGAACCACTCCATTTTTCTCTACTATAATTTACAAATCTGTTTAACTTTCTGGAGCCAGTTGATATATATTAAAAAAAAAGTTTTTGCCTGGAATACCCCTTTCACCGACTTACGTAAATGTTTAGAAAACTATTTTCCATGTGTTCATTTTTTTTCCTATTTATATTTTTTTGTTTTTTGAAGTGTTACTGGACTTATTTTGAAGGTTTTTAATTTTTTTTATTAAGTTGACAAAGATGCCCTCTTCTTTCTTTATTTGACTCATACACTTACTTTTTTAGTTTCTCCTCCTGCTGCTGCTTATCATTTTCAGCATCCATAAGACTCTCTTGTGTCAGCTTCAAATCTCCCTCCAATTTGCGTTTAGCTCTTTCAAGATCCATTCTTACTTTCTTCTCTTGCTCTAAGGAGCCCTCAAGCTGCAGACAAGGGAAAAATGTTGCAATTGTTTTGATGTATGAACTTTTCTCTTAATACAATGCAAGATAGGTCTTTGGGTGCCCCTACAACGAACGGTTGGCCAACAGCTATCTTGCATTATCAGCATGGCCAAATGTTTACTTAATTTATATATATTTTTAATATATCTCCTTTTAATAGGAAATAATATAATCTGGTTATTTCTTCACAGTATGCAAGCTACAGCTTTATAAAATATACTTCATGGCGAAGTCACATAGTATACATCAAATCACAAAAAAAGTCAGAATGATCCAATTTGTCTCCTTTGTCAACTGTCCACCTAGCAGGGTTGATGGCGATTGAACTGTGCATATACCAGTTACTTACATTTAATGCAGTAAAGCATATATAAAATTGCTATAGGCAAAGATAAAAAGAGAAAATCTCAAATCTGATCTTACATCATCTACTTGCTGTTCCAGCTTAGTTTTCAGTTTGGTCAGACTGTTGACTTTGTCTTCTTCTGCTTGAAGGTCATCCAGAGTTTGCTGATGAGCCTCCTGCAATGCTTTTTTCTCTTTAGTTAACTTAGTAATAGTATCATCCAGCGTTGCCATTTCCTCAGTTAAATTTTTGACCTGGAAACATGTTTGGAGAGAACAGTAACTGCCATAGGAACCTGTCATAACACACATAATTCTTCAGCACACTACTTTACTTGTATGCCTCCTCTACTTGTAAATAAAAAAAAAAACATTATTGCATTTTCTAGGAGAGCTTACATACTAATATATAGTACGACAGATACCTTATTTTCTGTTGCATGTTTTTCTTTTTCTGCTTTAGCTAATGTTATTTCTAAATCATCAATGTCTTTCTTAAGTTCAGAACATTCATCCTCCAGTTTCCTTTTCTTGGAAGTAAGCTCTGAGTTCATTTCTTCCTCATCTTCTATGCGTTCTGTGAGATCCTTGATTTTGGCCTCCATTTGTATTTTAGATTTGATTAACATGTCACATCTTTCCTCGGCATCCGCCAGAGTGTCTTGTTCCTATGAAGAGGTTTACACAGACTGGTTTAGAATACCTTACTACAAACTTTTCATTACAGTTTATAATATTTTGAAATTCCATTTCAAAATCAAATTTACCTTCAAATGTATCTACATAACAATTTTAATAATTTTAAGACAATATTGTAGTAGCCAATCTGTTGGTCAGTAACAGTAAGGACATCTTTGGGTTAAGTTATGATGCATGTTTAACCCTTTCAGGACGCCGGTTGTATGGGTATGCCCTTGCGTCCAGGCACTTGAGGATGCAGGGAGTGCCCGTACGCCCTAGTCCCTTTACCGGTGTTTGAAACGTGCTCACAGGCTGAGCACGATTCAAACCTGATGAGTTCTGACTGCTATAAGCAGCCAGGACCCAGGGTTAATGCTGGGCATTGCCGATCGGGGCGATGCCTGGCATTAACCCTTTAGACGCTGCGATCAAAGTTGATGCTGGGTTAACAAGTTGATGCTGGGTTAACCTGTCGGGTAGCTCAGCCCAGTCCTGATAAGCTGCCTCTTCGCAATCTGATCAGTGCTCTGAAGCTCCCATCCAGCCATGGCAGGCTGGAGCAGCAGAGCACCGATAACACTGATCAATGCTATGCTATGCCATAGCATTGAACAATGTATGCAATTGAAAGATTCCATGGTATAGTCCCCTATGGGTACTAAAAAAAAGTAAATGTAAAAAAGAAAGTTAACCCCTTAAGGACGCAGCCCTTTTTCACCTTAAGGACTGAGCCCTTTTTCGCAGTTCTGACCACCGTCGCTTTACGCATTAATAACTCGAAAACGCTTTAACCGAATATTCTGATCCTGAGATTGTATTTTCGTGACATATTCTACTTTATTTTGGTGGTAAACTTTCGGCGTTACTTGCATCCTTTTTTGGTGAAAAATCCCAATATTTCATGAAAATTTTGAAAATTTTGCATTTTTCTAACTTTGAAGCTCTCTGCTTGTAAGGAAAATGGATATTCCAAATAAATTTTATTTTTATTCACAAATACAATATGTCCACTTTACGTTGGCATCATAAAATGGACATATTTTTACTTTTTGAAAAAATTAGAGGGCTTCAAAGTAGAGCAGCAATTTTCCAAAATTTCATGAAAATTTCTAAATCTGAAGGGACAGATGTTACAGAACTACAACTCCCAGCATGCCTGGGCAGTCTAGGCATGCTGAGAGTTGTAGTTTGGCAATATCTGGAGGGCTACCGTTTGGGCACCACTGTAACAGTGGTCTCCAAACTGTGACCCTCCAGATGCTGCAAAACTACAACTCCCAGCATGCCCAGACAGCCTTTGGTGGTAGTGAATATAACTTACTGCCACCTTCCCCCCCCCCCCCCCCCCCCCACCGTTGTTTTCCTACCTGCGCCTGTCTCCAGCGACGGTGCATGTAGTTATAATTTTTTAAAGTAGTAAAATAAAATAAAACTGTTACGTTATGTGCTCCGGCCACACACGCTGGCCGTGAGCACATGGTCCCCTTACCTTCTGCTGCTGACTGGGCTGGGACTCGCATCGCGGGTCGTGCCCGCATGCGAGCCCCAGTTAGTCACTCTCCGGGTGTTTCTCCTTCCTCTGCCTCGGCCTCTCTGCTCCGGCGCGTGTGTCCCCGTCCCCTAGGGCGCACGCGCCGGAGCTTTAAGATTTAAAGGGCCAGTACGCTCATTAGTGTACTCCACCTGTAGCTCATTTATAAATACCTCCACCCTCCTCAGTTCCCTGCCGGATCTATTTTGCCTTGTGCCTTTGAGAAAGCGTTCCTCTGTATTGCCTTGCCGTGTATCAGATCTATGGCTCTTGTGACTTTACCTTGCTCCTCTGCCACCTGCCTACTGAACCCCTGCTTCGCTTTGACTACACTACTGTGCCGCCTGCCCTGACCTTCTGCTATCCAGACTATGAGTTGCCTTATCCCTCCTGTGCCTCGCATCTCCTCAGACGCCTGTGTGGCCAGGGGTAGCGACCTGGGTGCCGCCTGCAGCAGCAAGTCCATCCCGCTTTGCGGCGTGCTCTGGTGAAAACCAGCTGCACCTTAGACTCTGCTCCCTGGTATGGTCCGAGTCATCTGCCACACAGGTCCAGTGGATCCACATCCACCGGGGTTCCTGTCTTCAGAAACGTGAGTGTTACAGCAAGATCCGGCCATGGATCCCGCTGAGGTACCCCTATCTGAAGTCACGGATCTTCCCTACATTGTGGTACGTCAGTCCCAGCAGTTGGCCGACAGGCGCAGCAATTTTCTCAACTTTCAGCCATGATGCAACAGCTTTTGGCCTTGCAACAGCAGCAGGTTCCATAATCTGTCCCACTCCCACCTCCAGCTCCTGCAGTGCTTTCTGGCTCCCTGCTGAGCCTGAATTTGGAGCTCATGTCTGAACTGTTTCCGACGGAACGTAGTAAGGTGGCCTTTGTCATTAGTCTACAGTCCGGAAAAGCCCTGGCTTGGGCTACACCCCTTTGGGACCATGGCGATCCAGTATCCTCCAATTTGTCAGCATTCTTGGCAGAATTTCGCAGTGTCTTTGAGGAACCCGCATGTGCCTCTTCAGCTGAGATGGCGTTGCTGAACCTCTGTCAAGGGAATTCTACCGTTGGTGACTATGTGGTTCAATTCCGCATTCTAGCCTCTGAACTTGCCTGGAATGATGAGGCCTTGTGTGCATCCAAGAAAAAATAATAACACACGCTGGAATTGCTGCTCAAAAGTTTCCTTTATATATGATAAAGAGGATAACAATTCTCTTAAATAAAGAAAATAATATTCACCCATGTGCACAAAAATAATATTGCTTGACAAAGAAGGCGTTGCCTTTGAAACGTTGCATGGACTTTTCACACCCTCGGGTGTAGGAGATGGCCGTACCTATGGACACAGGTCATACAAGTATAGAGAACCTGATCTAAGTCTCCGACTGGACACTGCTGAAATATTTTTGTGCACGTGGGTGAATATTATTTTCTTTTTGTAAGAGAATTGTTATCCTCTTTATCATATATAAAGGAAACTTTTGAGCAGCAATTCCAGCGTGTGTTACTATTTTTTTCTTGGATGCATTGTGCTGAGTATAGAGCGCTCAGGAAACCACGCCAGCCCCATGCACACAGGTCCCCAATTGTTAATTAAGAGGCCTTGCCTTGTGTGCCACATTCAAAAAAGGACTGTCAAGCAGGATTAAAGATGCCCTTGCAGCATGTGATCCTCCTTCTTCTTTGACAGAACTTATCCACTTGGCCACACGCATTGATGTGCGTTTTGCCGAGAGACAGGAGGAATTGCGCTTAGAGAGGGAACCTGCCCCCCTGACACTCGTGTTTCAACATCCACCTCTTCAGTTTCTTGCGCCTCTTGCCGAAGAGGTTATACAAGGAAATTGTTCTCGTCTTACGCAACAGGAGAGGTCACGACGACGCAATGAGAATTTGTGTTTGTATTGTGCTAGCCCGGAGCACTTTCTCAAGGATTGTACAATTCGCCCGCACCTAGGGTAGGTGGGAAAGGCATCCCTGGGTGTGAATACTACCTCTCCACGCTTAACTATTCCTGTACAAGTCTTCGCTTCAGCCAAGTCTTCCTTTAGCGCTACAGCATTTTTGGATTCTGGATCAGCAGGTGACTTTATTGATGCGGCTTTAGTCCACAAGTATCATCTTCCCCTTACTCGGCTTGCCAACCCCTTGTTCATCTCCTCTATTAATGGACCAAATCTGGACTGTATGGTTCGCTTCTGTACTGAATCTCTTGTCATGCAAGTGGGAGTATCGCATAAAGAAAAGATTGAATTCTATGTTCTGCCGCACTGTACTTCTGACATTCTTCTTGGTCTTCCTTGGCTGCAATGCCATTCCCTGCAACTGGATTGGAGAACTGGAGAAATAATTCGCTGGGGACAATCCTGTCAAAATTTTTGCCTCCAACCTGTTCTGCATGAAGTTGTTTCTCGTCTTCCTCCTTTACCTGGCCTGCTGCCACCTTACCAAGATTTCTCTGATGTTTTCTGCAAGAAACAGGCTGAGTCTCTGCCTCCACATCGTCCTTACGACTGCCCTATTGATCTTCTGCCTTGTACCCCTCCTCCTCGTGGAAGGATATACCCTCTATCAGTTCCTGAGACCTGATAGAATATTCAGGAGAATCTCCAAAAGGGATTTATCCCTAAGTCCTCTTCTCCTGCTGGAGCAGGTTTCTTCTTTGTAGGGAAGAAGGATGGCTCACTCCGTCCATGCATTGACTACATGGAACTTAACAAACTCACAGTCAAGAACCGTTACCCTCTACCTCTTATCTCAGAACTTTTTGACCATCTACGTGGTGCCATGGTCTTCTCAAAGTTGGACTTACGCGGTGCTTATAACCTCATTCCTATCCGCAAGGGAGATGAATGGAAAATGGCCTTCAATACTCGTGACGGACATTTTGAGTATCTTGTAATACCTTTTGGTTTCTGCAATGCTCCAGACGTTTTTCAAGAGTTTGTCAATGATATCTTCCATGATCTTCTCTACACCTGTGTTGTCTTATACCTAGTTGACATCCTGATCTTCTCTTCCAACCTAGAGGAGCATTGTACTCATGTTCGTCTGGTTTTCAGCGACTTCGGAAGAATCATCTATACGTCAAACTGGAGAAATGCCTGCCAAGAAATCTAGTCTTCCGTTTCTTGGCTACATTGTCTCTCATCAGGGCCTGCAGATGGATCCAGATAAGTTTTCTGCAGTATTGGATTTGCCTCGTCTGTCTAGCCTACGTGCTATTCAACGCTTTCTGGGATTCGCTAACTATTATTGTCAACATTTTTCATCCTTGGTTGCTCCTATTGTGGCTCTCACTACAAGACCTGATCCAGAGAGGCCCTTTGCTTTGGAGGATGATCCCTCATCTATTGGAGCGGGTGCCGTTCTCACTCAGAAAAACACCAAGGGCAAGTGTGTAACTTGTGGGTTCTTCTCCAAGAAATCCTCTCCTGCTGAGAGGAATTACTCCATTGGAGATCATGAACTCCTCGCTATCAAGCTAGCTTTGGAGGAATGGCGACATTTATTGGAAGGTTCTTCTCATCCGGTCAGCATCTTCTGAGATCATAAGAATCTTCTATACCTTCAGTCTGCTCAAGGCAGGCAAGGCAAGATGGTCACTGTTCTTTTCTAGGTTCAACTTCTTCATTCACTTCCATCCAGCAGACAAGAACATCAGGGGCTGATGCTCTCTCCAGGTCCTCTGACGTCATTGGTTTGGACTCCACGCCTAGGCATATTATTCCTCCTGACAGTTTGATTCCTGTGGCTCCTGCCAAGATTCAGCAAGTTTCTCCGGGAAAATCCTTTGTGCCCGCCAGATTGAGACGCAAGGTCCTGAAATAGGGTCATTCTTCCTTGACAGCAGGACATCCTGGAATACGCAAGACTCTTCTTCTCATTTCCCGGCACTACTGGTGGCTCCATCATGAACGTGATGTTTCTGATTTTGTTCAGTCCTGTGTAACATGTGCCCATGACAAAACTCCTCGACAAAGACCTGCAGGACTTTTACAACCTTTACCCATTCCAGAGACTCCCTGGTCCCATATCGCCATGGATTTCATCACTGATTTGCCACCTTCTCATAATAATCATAATAGTCATCTGGGTCGTTGTAGATCGGTTTTCCAAGATGGCTCATTTCATTCCTCTATCAGGTCTTCCTTCTGCCCCCCAGCTGGTGAAGTACTTCTTGTTGCATGTCTTTTGTTTACATGCTCTTCCTCAGCATATAGTTTCGGATCAAGGTGTGCAGTTTGTTTCTAAGTTCTGGCGAGCGCTTTGTAACCATCTGGACATCAATCTGGACTTCTCCTCGTCCTACCACCCTCAGTCCAACGGTCAGATTTCTGTCTTCAGAAACGTGAGTGTTACAAAAACCTACATAAATTGGGTATCCTTGTAACCGTATGGACCTACAGAATAAATATAAGGTGTAATTTCTACATAAAAGTGCACTGCGTAGAAACGGAAGCCCCCAAAAATTACCAAATGGTGTTTTTTATTTTTTATTTCACTGCACGAATAAAATAAAATTTCATTTTATAACTTTTGGGGGCTTCTGTTTCTACGCAGTACATTTTTCGGTTAAAATGATACCCTACTTATATAGGTTTGATTTTGTCGTACTTCTGAAAAAAATCTTAACTACATGCAGGAAAATGTATACGTAAAAAATTCTCATCTTCTAACCTCTATAACTTTTTTTTATTTTTCTGCGTACGGGCCAGTATGAGGGCTCATTTTTTTGCATCGTGTTCTGAAGTTTTTATTGGTACCATTTTTGTATTGATCGGACTTATTGATCGCTTTTTATTCATTTTTTTATGGTATAAAAAGTGACCAAAATACGCTATGTTGGACTTTGGAATTTTTTTGAGCGTACGCCATTAACCGTACTGTTTAATTAACAATATATTTTTATAGTTCGGACATTTCCGCACACGGCAATACCACATTTGTTTATTTCTATTTTATTAACAGGTTGTTTTTTTTATGGGAAAAGGGGGTTGATTCAAACTTTTATTAGGGAAGGGGTTAAATGATCTTTATTCACTTTTTTTTGCAGTGTTATAGCTCCCATAGGGGGCTATAACACTGCACACACTGATCTTTTACCCTGATCCCTGCAAAGACATAGCTTTGCATGGATCAGTGTTCTAGGGGCTCGATTGCTCAAGCCTGTAGCTCAGGCTAGGAGCAATCAAACGCTAATCGGAAGTGACGGAGCAAGGTAAGGGGGCCTCCACTCGTGTCCTAACTGATCGATACATCGCGATTTTATCGAGATAGTTCCGATCAGCCCGACTGAGCTGCCGGGAAGCTTTTACATTCATTTTAGATTGCCGCATCTAAAGGGTTAATAGCCGCATCTAAAGGGTTAATAGCAGGGCACAATGATCGTGCCGCACGCTATTAGCCCAGGGTCCCGGCTATCAATAGCTGCCGGGACCGACCCGGTATGATGCGGGGTCACGGCGTGATCCCGTTTTAAATACCGGGACCGGGCATAGGGCGTACAGGTACGCCCTACGTCCTTAAGGAGTTAAAGCCAAAATGGGCTGAGTCCTTAAGGGATTATAAAAAGTTTACATTTGTTACTAAACTGCTGTTATTTTTATAGATCTACCATCAAATATTTGCTGACATTTCAAATTATTTGATAGGATAGATCCTGCCTTGCCATTTAGTTATAATAGAAGATAAAAGAGAATTAGTAGAAAAAATGCACCTGCCAAGAGTGTTAGATCTATATACTGTATGCTATTTAAAGGGAACCCATGCTGCCTCAACCATGAGTCATTAGGTTGGATCCTTGTGGCTTCTGCCTGCCCCTCCGGTCTTGACTGATAGGTCTATTCCTATACCCAAACTGGGAAATATTTATAGATCAAGGTTAATGGAGTGGTGGACCTCCATGAGGACTTGCGGTTTGGGCATTACGAAAGGGTTAAAAGGTTCCTTTTTTTTGAGCCAGGAATATTTTTGTGGATATTTATCATCCTGCATTTAAACTAATCTACTTTTAGTTTGAAACAAATTGCTTTAATAATACTTTCTTTACATCTTCCCAACAGCAGTAGGACTACTAAATGAGATAGTTAGTGCCCTTTAGCATGTAATGTTTTTGTGAGATATTAATTTCTGATTAATTGTTATGTAGTACGGGTGGATATTCAGTAATACCCTATTTTTTCCAGTATTTTTACATTTTTAAGTATTACAAAGTTCAGTATCAGGAATAAGATTTTAAAGTAGAATTGCAGGGGTAAATTCAATTTAATGCTTTAATTTCATGTGTGACTTTTTGTAGAATAGCTAGGCTATGCTTTATGAGAAAATATTATTATTCATTCAATTTTGTTTACTATGTTAGGGAAAAAGAGCATACCTTATACAGAAAAGTCAAGATTGTATGATAACATTCATGTTTGTAGCATACATAAGATGTGTTTAAGTTTTAATATTTCTTGTTCTCACCGCTTGTAACTGAAGAGTTAGGTCATTTTTCTCCTGCACCAATGTGACTTGTTTTTCCTCAAGTTCTTTCCTCCTGGTTTCTGATTTTTCAAGTGCCTCCTTTAGCTTGAGGAATTCATCTTTCATGTTCGCCATTTCCTTCTCAGTTTCTGCGGACTTCAGCAGAGGCTTAATCTTGAAGAAGAGCTTCATCCAAGGCCAATTTTTTACAGCCATAAAAGCACGAATGTTCCATTGGATAACAAGTAGAGCATCCCTAACAAAACATTAAATTATAACTGTATTACAAACAATAGTAGAAGAAATAGCGGGGCACCAGGAATAAAAAAAAGGTTACTATATACACCATATATGTGAAAAATGATAGATAGAATGCATTTGGAAAGTCTTTAGGTAATTATACTTTTTTACATTTTGTTATGTTGTTGCCTTGTACTAATATAAAAAAATATTAATTTTTCCCCCTGATTTTTCTGTACTCAATACCCCATAATGACAGTAAAAACAGAATGTTAGAAATCTTTGGTAGTTTATTGAAAAGGAAAACTAAAATGACATTTACAAAAGTATTCAGACCATTTCTTTAGCTGATGCACCTTTAATCCCCAATTTGTCCCACTACGACAATCCATCCACTATGACAATCCATCCAGTGAAAGGAGACACAACTTCAGTTAATTTCCCGACCGGATATAGAATTAAACTTTCTCAAAATCAAAAATATTCCTGAAACCCTCATAAACTACCTGTTCTTTAATATATACAGACAGAGGGGGCATTTACAAATGGAAGAATGTGAATTCTTAACTGCTTTAGAGCACAAAAGTTGTGGCAATAGTTGCGGATTTCTAAAAAGTGTGCAGACGTGTGACTTTTGTGTGAAAAGTCACATACACCCTGACTCAAAAGTTGCACAGAAAATGTAAGGCAGGGCTGAATTGACCTAAGAAACCGTCTACTTCTGTGTGACAATTTTTCAGACATTCCGCAAAAAGTCACACTTACTAAATCAGTGACCACTGCACAAAGTGCTCTAATTGGGTAAAAATTATGGAAACGTTTCTAAAGCAATTGTTGCACAAAAAGTGTGACAAATATACAGAAAAAACTGCATTAAAAAGCTTTCTAAATGTCTTGATAACCCCCCCCCCCCCAAAGGCTCTATAAATAGAAAAAAAAAAAAGAGAGGGAGAAAAGGGGCATCCCTGCTGCGCCCCACGAGTAAGCTTAAAACTCCTAGAAGATGTCCCATTTATAATAACCCTCACCCTAGGACTAATGTAAATTGGCAGTACCATCTTAATAAAGGCTGGAGCGATGAATAATACTGGCCAAGCAGTTTTTGTTTTTTGAAGGAATTTTTAGCACAAGGCTGCAACATTACAAAATGTAAAAACTGTGAAAAAGCACAGACTTTATATACAGTATATGATAACCTGATGAACCATAATAAATTAATAAAGTTAATCTGAAATGTGGTATATGTAAAATGCACTTTCACTATTTGTATACCCAAACAATTTCATTTGTGATGGCACTGAACAATAACGTTGAAGAGTACCAAATAAAACTTTTAATATAGTGTTCCCTGTGTCATTAGCAGTCATTTTCCCATTCACTTGCTTTTAAAAATTATCAACATAAATATGTTTAAAATGTAATAGAAAAAATGGCCATTAGGTGGCTCTTTCCTGTTCCCTGCCACAGTTAATAGTTTTGATAGGAGTTTGATCTCCTCCCGTCTGGCAGGAAACCAAACTCAGGAAGTGTTTCTCTGCACTGAGCTTGATTGACAGCTGCACAGAGCCTCACTGAAAGCTGCAAAGCGCCTTATTGAAAGCTACACAGAGCCTCACTAAAAGCTACACAAACTCAAAGCTCTACAGACTGAAAGCTACACAGATCCTGAGGTCTTCTATTTATCAAACCACTGCAAAGATGTGAGGGTGGAAATGGTCCCCCAGCAGGCTTTAGTGATGTCATGCCTACTGAGAAACGCCCACTTTCTCCTGCTGGGAGATTGCACAATGTAAGCAAGAATAAAGGTATGATACACAGCATTTTAAAGCACTGAATTCTCTTTAAGGGTGGGAGGAGTGTTAGGACATGTACTTTTTAAATGGGCACTGTCATAAAAATATTTTTTTTTGCATATGATAGAGCCTGATAAATCTGGCCACTAGGGGTCTCCCTTCTGGTCCAGACTGCACTCCATCTGCTCAAAAGCACAGACTTTGGTCTCCTGCTGGACTGGCAGGAGACCAAACTGAGAAAGTGTAATCTGGCCATGGGCAGTGAATAGCACTCGCTCTACCTGATTCATTCACTGCCTATGGCCAGACCCCACTTCCTGAGTTTGGTGATCGTGGCCATTTAAATATTGTATATTTGTGTGCAGCAACATTAATATATGGACATATAATTTAATCTACTGTAGGGTAGCCAAGGAATATGTACAGTCATGGCCGTAAATGTTGGCACCCCTGAAATTTTTCTAGAAAATGAAGTGTTTCTCACAGAAAAGGATTGCAGTAACAAATGTTTTGCTATACACGTTTATTCCCTTTGTGTGTATTGGAACTAAACCAAAAAAAGGAGGAAAAAAAAGCTAATTGGACATAATGTCACACCAAACTCCAAAAATGAGCTGGATAAAACTATTGGCACCTATTTAAAGTTGTGGAAAAATAAGATTGTTTCAAGCATGTGATGCTCCTTTAACTCACCTGGGGAAAGTAACAGGTATGGGCATTATAAAAATCACACCTGAAAGCAGATAAAAAGGAGAGCAGTTCACCTAGTCTTTCATTGTGTGTCTGTGTGTGCCACACTAAGCATGGACAACAGAAAGAGGAGAAGAGAACTGTCTGAGGACTTGAGAACCAAAATGGTGGAAAAATATCAACAATCTCAAGGTTACAAGTCCATTTCTAGAAATCTAGATTTGCCTTTGTCCACAGTGCGCAACATTATCAAGAAGTTTGCAAACCTTGGCACTGTAGCTAATCTCCCTGGTCGTGGATGGAAGAGAAAAATTGATATAAGGTGTCAACGCAGAATACACCAGATGGTGAATAAGCAGCTCCAAACAAGTTCCAAACATATTCAAGCTGTCCTTCAGGCTCCGGGAGTGTCAGCACGAACTATCCGTCAACATTTAAATGAAATTAAACGCTATGGCAGAAGACCCAGGAGGACCCCACTGCTGACACAGAGACATAAAAAAGCAAGACTACATTTTGCCACAATGAACTTGAGTAAGCCAAAATCCTTCTGGGGAAATGTTTTGTGGACAGATGAGACCAAGATAGAGCTTTTTGGTAAAGCACATCATTCTACTGTTTACCAAAAATGGAATAAGGACTACAAAGAAAAGAACACAGTACCTACAGTGAAATATGATGGAGGTTCAATGATGTTTTGGGGTTGTTTTGCTGCCTACTGCACTGGGTGTCTTGAATGTGTGCAAGGCATCATGAAATCTGAGGATTACCAACCGATTTTGGGTCCCACTGTCAGAAAGCTGGGTTTGGGTCTGAGATCTTGGGTCTTCCAGCAGGACAATGACCCCAAACATACGTCAAAAAGGACCAAGAAATGGATGGCAACAAAGCGCTGGAGAGTTCTGAAGTGGCCAGCAATGAGTCCAAATCTAAATCCCATTGAACACCTGTGGAGAGCTCTTAAAATTGGTGTTGGGAAAAGGTGCCCTTCCAATAAGAGAGACCTGGAGCAGTTTGCAAAGGAAGAGTGGTCCAACATTCCGGTGTAAGAAGCTTATTGATGGTTATTGGAAGCGACTGATTTCAGTTATTTTTTCCAAAGGGTGTGCAACCAAATATTAAGTTAAGGGTGGCAATAATTTTGTCCAGCCCATTTTTGGAGTTTGGTGTGACATTATGTCCAATTTGCTTTTTTTCCCACCCTTTTCTGGTTTAGTTCCAATACACACAAAGGGAATAAACATGTGTATAGCAAAATATGTGTTACTGCAATCCTTTTCTGTGAGAAATACTTCATTTTCTAGAAAAATGTCAGGGGTGCCAACATTTACAGGCCATGACTGTAGATTACATAAAACCTTTTTGATGTAAATGACATCAGTGTGTTGTAAGGCCAACGAGCCTCAGGAATAAAAGTATTTTTTTTAAAGAAATGATTTGACATGCCATTTAACAGCTGTATCAATTAAAGTGTTAGCAAAAATTAAGTAGAAAAAAATACAGCTTTTTTTGGCTGTTTTTTGAGCTGTAAAATATTAATATTTTGGGATAATTTATGGCTCAAAAATGGCCAAAAACTGAGCAGAACATGGATTTAGGGATATGAATAGTTTAAGTTAGATGAGTAAAATCAAGCATTCTATTCATTAAAGGGGTATTCCAGGCCAAAACTTATTTTTATAGATCAACTGGCTCCGGAAAGTTAAACAGATTTGTAAATTACTTCTATTAAAAATCTTAATCCTTCCAATAGTTATTAGCTTCTGAAGTTGAATTGTTGTTTTCTGTGTAACTGCTCTCTGATGACTCACGTCCCAGGAGCTGTGCAGTTCCTATGGGGATATTCTCCCATCATGCACAGCTCCTGGGACGTGACATCATCATTGAGCAGTTAGACAGAAAACTTCAGAAGCTAATAACTATTGGAAGGATTAAGATTTTTTAATAGAAGTAATTTACAAATCTGTTTAACTTTCAGGAGCCAGTTGATTATATATATATATATATATATATATATATATATATATATATATATATATATATATATATATAAAGGTTTTGCCTGGAATACCCCTTTAATAGTAGTCTTGCTCTTTTTGTATTACTAAATATTTTACCTTCTTTCAAGAATCTTTTGGAATTCGATTCTCATTAGTTTTCCTCGGGCTATTGCCTGGATCAGTGTGAGAATTTTAGCTAATCTTTCATCTCGCATCTCTTCAAGATGTCCCAGCAAACCAGCCTTGAAAAATACCTAGTGCACATAAAAGCATGTTATAGTTTTTTTTACCCAGATTGTGCTCTGAATATTTCCCAATACTTCCCAATGTATGTTGTAATGAAGACAAGCATAGAAACGGCACCAAAAAAACACCATTAAAGGGGTACTCTGCCCCTAGACATATTATCGCCTATACAAAGGATAAGATGTCTGATCGTGGGGGTCCGGCCGCTGGGACCCCCGGGATCTCTGGGTCGGCTCCGGGACATTCAACTGTGCAGGGAGCTTTGATGTGTAATTAATGCAGTATAAAACCAGTTCCCCTGCATAGGCCTTGTATGGAGTAAGGTAAGACCAGAAAAGAATTTAGTGGAACGAATTGTAAAATTTTAATTCTTGTCATTTGACTGCTGCTACTAAAATTTGAGACACTAAAATAAGGGATAGATTAATCCCAGAGTTACCGTAATTATAGATATAGCAATACAAGCTCTTTTCTAAGGATCGCATAGCAGGGCACATGGCAGAGGAAGGGGATAATCACTGGAGCATATATGAAAATAAATGGTCCTGATCAGTGGTTTCTCAAAGTTTCTTGGTAACCGTGTCGTATGTGAATGGTGCCGAAACACAGTGCATTTTGTGACCTATATGTACATCATTGTTCATTAATGGGAGAAGGAGCTTACTTTTGAAATTGAAAAAAATATATACATAAAATATACCAAAGTGGAATAATTTATCAAATTTTCTGTCATTAGATGGAGCTGTACTTCATACGTTATGTAAATAATATTAGGAATGTTCACTTTTTTGGATACATTATTAGTTGTATTAAAGATTTATAAGAGAGTCACCCACAAAACATTGGTTATTCATAATATAAATTATTAGGTTAGCCTTAATATTTATAACCTTAAGGAAAAAAAACCTTTGTATGTCCAAATCGATATTGAGTGTGATCAATGTCCAAACTTCCCAAGAGTTTTTCAGTGGCTTTCCTGCTATCCACAAATTTGTCTTCTGGGATTGCGGTAGGGTTCAGAATACGGTACCTTCCAAAACAAATGGGACAAGAAGTCAAATTGCACCTGCCTCCTCTCCAAATAACAGATGAGAAAGTACAGTGATGGACTGTCAAAATCATCCACCCCTCAGCTGTCGAGCAAAAATGAAGCTGCCATAGGTGAAGGTCTCATGCATGGTGGACAAAAAGATTGAATTAAATGGAAGAAAACTAATTCTTCTATCAAGTTTAGTGGCTTTGATTTTATGGTAACCAAGACAGAGCATTTGTAATTAATGTATTAATGTATTGATATATGTGTGCTTAAGATGAAACAGATGTTGGATGCTACTTCTTTGCTTAACATACATATAGGGGAATATATCAATTGTGTCTCTCTCTGTGCCATCTATTTTTAATTTAAAGGGGTACTCCACTGGAAAACCTTTTTTTTTAAATTAACTGGTGCCAGAAAGTTAAACAGATTTGTAAAGTACTTCTATTAAAAAAATCTTAATCCTTCCAGTACTTATCAGCTGCTGTTATGATCTACAGGAAGTTATTTTCTTTTTGAATTTCCTTTCTGCCTGATCACAGTGCTCTCAGCTGACACCTTTGTCCATTTTAGGAACTGTCCAAAGTAGGATCAAATCCCCATAGAAAACCTATCCTGCACTGGACAGTTCCTGACATGGATGGAGGTGTCAGCAGAGAGCACTGTGGTCAGGCAGAAGGAAATTCAAAAAGAAAAAATCTTCCTATGGATCATAACAGCAGCGGATAATTACTGGAAGTATTAAACATTTTTTAATATAAGTAATTTACAAATCTGTTTAATTTTCTGGCACCAGTTGATTTAAAATTTTTATTTTTCCAGTGGAGTACCCCTTAGGATCAACAGCCCCCTTTTTTACACATATTTATTATTCTGGGTGCAAGGCAATTAATAAATGTGTCCTATGCTCCAATTAGAAATCTGTCCAATATGCACCACAATTCTGTTCAGTTGCATAAACGGTAGTCAACTTTGGGACAAAATATGAGCCATAATTGAGCTTTTACTGGATAATAATGACTTTTAAATGTAGACATTACACCAATTGGACAGAAATTTATACTGTCTAGAATGTTGCACAGACACATTTGTTTTATACATTTTGGTACAATTTATGCCTAGAATGTTTTGTAAATGGATACATTTCCCTCATAACATTTTATATTCATATTACTTCATGCTTCACAATAATCTGAAGTATCTATATCTCTATCATGGCTAACTGTAGTTCCTTAGTTTCCATAAGGAATTCTGTATGACTTATAACATGGATCATTACATACCTTTGTTTGAAGTCAGCATACACAACCCTGTTTGGAAAGCCTTTGCGGCAAATACGTATTCCCTCTAACACACCATTACAACGGAGTTGGTGAAGAACCAGGAATGGGTCCATAGCACCTAACATAAAAAATTATATGTAACCATACCCTCAAAGCATTATTTAAAATAATGATATCAAACTTATTATATATTATGGGGGAAATTACCTGGAGTCTTGGTTTCATTGGGAATGATGCAGCGCACAAAATGTGGTGATGTTGATCTAAGATTAGTCATTAGTTTGTTCAGATTTTCCTGAAATAAAAATAGTTTGTTCATAAAACTAATGAACTGGAGACTTTGTGGATTTAAAATATAGATATAAAATATAACTTTTCCGAAGCTCACTGATGCCCTTTACCAGGTTTGTGAGGAGATCCCCATAACATCTTATGCTGTCTCATCCAAAGCATGTCCAGACTTTGTCAGGATGCATACAGCCACATGGGGGCCTACACACTATTGATTCAAGTTAGGTGTTGTCCTGATGGAATTCAGGCAAATTGGATATGCCTGTGATTTCAAATTTTTTTACATTGACTTTCAGTGTGATTTGAAATCCAGCCCTCAATTGGTGGAATATTTTTGTTCAGATTGACTGTTGATAGGTTAAGTTGATCTCAATTAGCTTCACAATTTACATCAATAAAGATTTTGAACCTGAATCAACATTCCTTTACATTGTCATTGGGCTCCGTTAAATGGAGCTCCATTGGCAATTCTGTCAAGATGGCGGGAGTTTAGTGGAGAAATAAATTGTGCATACACAATTATTTTTCTCTACTAAACTCCAACTGAATGGGGTCCTTCAAGACCCGGCAGTGTCCGTTGTACTCTGTCTTGTTTCAGGGTCCATTCTGCGCAAGAAAAAAAATGGGGCGGATGCAAACGGCAATATGAACTTAGCCTGAAAGATCCAATGTGAGATTTTAATGTTCCACACATTTTTTTAGCCCTCTAGTACAAATATGCTGTGAAGTGAAGTCTTACTGATTTTAAACAAAGGTTTCTGTTCTAAGCTAGGATAAAAAGAAACAAATATTATGGATGATAGATTATATATTTATATTATTTTCTAATACCAATGTTGAGCTAATTGTTCCCCAATGTTCAGACATGCTGAGACATTAAAGGCAATTTATTAACTGATGACAGCTCATAGTGCTCACTCTATATTGTACGTAAAGCTATGAAAGTAAAAAGAACTTTACCTTGTGCATAGAGGACACAGTTTGGAATGAAGCTCCCTTCTTGCGCTTCTTTTCTCCACCTTGGTCAGCTGTGAATCAAAGCCATACAAGATTAAACAGTGAATGATTTAAGCACTAACATAACTCCCATCTAAACATAGACCGTTAATAAAATTTAGGCAGTTAATAAATTCATTTTCTGCAATTTCATGAAGATGCAATCTACATATTTTATACTGTATACACACATTTTTACTTCTTGCTTAAAGCAAAGATTACTCTAGTTTCTTGGAAAAAAAATTCCCTCTTTCAGTTTTGATGTAAGGGGAGATTTATGAAAGAACTCAAAGCCCTTTTTTTGCTTACATTTGGCGCAGGAAATGTCGCACATGCTCCTAAGCTATTTTTTTTTGTCCGTATTTAAGAAAAAATCAAACAGCCTTACCAAAGACGATTTCAGTTTTACATCACAAATCTTTGCCAGCCCAGACCTGGCTTATAAAACTGGCTTTGGAGAGCAGGATTTCAGATTTCCTGCCAGGATCCGTAATTTCTCAGGATCGACCGGCCAATCACAGCTCCCGGCAGGAGATATGAAATTACAGTGTGATATGAAAAAAGGAGCCTGGGCTCCCATCACTTCATAGCCACCCAGGACTCCTGCAGCCAGACACTGTAGAGGTGCCTTAGGGGCCGGAGGATGTGAAGGAGCCGTCCCTCAGTTCTGTGGTACTACTACTCACATCATGAAACAGAGTCTGTGAAAAAAGGAGCCAGGGGTGCCATTACTGTATTGTGAAAGTTACATAACCTCAATTATCTCTCGAAATATTATCCATCCAATAGTAAAAGGGCAGGGTGAGGTGCCTACTCCTTTTCTCTGTCAGTGTAGTAGGTTGTAGCTGTACTTTTTATTCATGCTTGCTTTGCATAAGCTATATGTTTGCATATCTTCATGTTATGTAGATTGTATGCATATCTACATGTTATGTATTATTATATTGTAACACTGTACTATTTGATGTGCATTGTCTTATAAAACTACCATATTATTCTCCTTGCCTGTTCTTAGTTGTTAATTTGGAGATTTGATTAGGATTTATGCTACGCACCCTACAGTACAATAAGCGACACAATATTCTTCAATATTGCAACTTTATATTACAATAATAATAATTAATAATAATAAATAATTATTAGCAGCAATTTCACTTTTAGAATGGTACCCACCACTATCTGAGCTGATATAGTTTTCAAAGAGACAGGCAAGAAGTTTGTTGGATGACTTTTGGAAGAGTTGCACAACTGTTTCATTAAGTGGGTCTCTATTTTTCTCCAGCCAACCCATAATATTATATGGAACCTACAGAGGAAGGGCAAAAAAAAAACATAATGTATGGTGCTATTAGGCCACTAAATGTATGGGTATTTATCATGAAGTTTATAAACACCAAGTTACTTACCACTCCAGCATAATGACCAAGCTCAAAATGAGCCTCATATTTTCTCTTCTTGTCAAGTCTTGGCTTTTGAAAATTAGGTGATTTTCCAAGATGGTTATCATAGAGCTTGGCTTTAAATGTCGTGTCTGAAGCCTTAGGAAACATGCACTCCTCTTCAAGGATAGACAAAATCCCCATAGGCTATCACATAAAAGATATGAAATGCATTATTCAAATAATATGCAATATATGTAGATAGATAGGTAACAAAGAGGCAACAGCACGCCCATAAGGTGCAAAAATGTGGGTCTTTATTCACACAAGCGTAATGGCGACGTTTCGGCTGGCTCACCTAGCCACTATCAAGCCTGATAATGGCTGTGTGAGCCAGACGAAACGTCGCCATTACGCTTGTGTGAATATAAAGACCCACATTTTTGCACCTTATGGGAGTTCTGTTGTCTCTTCGTTTTGTACATGGATGGATCTGTGACCAGGATCTAAGCAACTGTGTGCACCCCACCACTGTTTGATTTGTTTGCTGGTGTGCTGTTCTCCTGCATTTGGTAGATAGATAGATAGATAGATAGATAGATAGATAGATAGATAGATAGATAGATAGATAGATAGATAGATAGATAATGGATTAATACTAAATAATAAAATATAAAGTATTTATATTATTAAATTCAGTGTCATTAGAAAATACCATTACCTTTTCAATCAGATCAATGCAGGCCTGTAAGTCAAGCCCAAAGTCAATGAACTCCCAGTCAATGCCTTCTTTCTTATATTCCTCTTGTTCCAGCACAAACATGTGATGGTTAAAAAATTGTTGCAACTTTTCATTTGTATAATTGATGCAAAGTTGTTCAAAGCTGTTAAACTGTAAAAATACAAGTTATTGGATTTTACTTGTATGTATATATATATATATATATATATATATATACATATATATATATATACATAAATTAAGATCAATAATACTTGCTATTAGAATACATTTAATAATTTGAACTATAAAAAGTTAATGTAATTCCAAACTGTATCATTTATAACTTTTAAATAACTATTGAAGTGCTTATATTGAGAACAATTTGTATATTTAATATGAAGGGAACCTTTAAATTACACTTACACTGGGATGTATTGTAAGTTTGGAGAATCTACACCCAAAAGCAGCCAGAGCATAGCCAGTACAGAGTCACCTAGTGGGTACACATTAGCAGGTGGGTGGGGCAGGAGTAGTAAAAACAGGGTGCCTGTTGTATGTTACACTGCCCTTGGCATGCACAGCGATTCCTGGCGGCATGAATCTGCTGAGGAATTCAGCGACAAAATTTCTCAGTGAATTTCTGTAGTGTGCATGGGCCCTAATTCTACAATTTCTTCCTTTTCTGCCATTTACCAGTCACATAAATAATGTGATCATGTGATCATGGTATCGTACAGAATGTTACAGTTCAAAGGGCTATCTGAGTTACATATGTTTCTACAGTTTGTGATGTTGATATCATAGGAGGGGATTTAAGAAAAAAAATCAATTTTTTATGCCATTCATTTTTTTTTAGAAACATTAACTATATTGAAAAAAATGACATTATTTTTAAACGCTATAAGGGGATTTTGATCTTTTTCTTTCTATCTATAAGGTATTGGCTTATGTCTATATCTCTACATGCCATTACATTATAACTAAGTATAACAGTGCTGCGACATATAGATAGAGAAAATCTAAAATGAGTAGTGTAGTTTGGGGCTCACTGACAATGTTTCACTTGTTGTGCACAATGTCCAGGGTTGTAAGCAGAGATAAAATAAGTAAAATGTTTTAATAAAGAGGCGATAGATGCATGTATCAGCGGAACCTGCCATTTGTGGCACCTCCCTATCCAATGTTCATGCAGGCCTTCAAAATCTTCCCTGATGGCATTTATCGGAGTCTGAGGATGGTCAATAGTGTTGTTGTTAGTTCTTGGTAAAATAAACTGTCTCTAGACATGTCTGAACACGGAGCATGTATGTGTATGAGATAGTAAAAGATAGTCTTGGGGAGTGAGAATTCATCTGACAGCTATCTTTATGTGTATGGCCAGCATTAGGCTCTGTTCATGGTTTCCATTTAGAATGGAAACCATGATGCAGTGTTGTATGTATCACAATGGCTTAGAATGAGGCCCATGTCTGACACTTGATGGAAAAATATCTTTAACAGAGCCTCTGAGGCAGATTAAACAGTGGATATTGGCAGACATAGCTTGCTGAGGTTTACTTTCAACAGTTCCCCCCTATATTATAATTCTGGATTTGCCCTTGAATGGGTAGGGGTCAGCTAAAATAGATAACCACCAAGATCCTATCTGTAATTAATTATATTAGCATATGGTGGAAATATTTCCCATTTGTAAAGAAAAAAAATAAAAATAAAATTGTAGCCATAAAGATGCAATAAACAGCTCATGAAAACAGTGCTATGGACTGAAAGAGGTTGGACAGACCATGATAAAACATATGGCATAAGTTGTGGGGCTAGCCTAAGTGAAATGGGCAGGACATGACCCAGAAAGCTAAACTTATAGGTCAGTTATTACAAGTATTAATTATTGGTTAAATAACATATTTTTTGTGGTACTCAGTGTAGCATCTTAGATTGTTGGAATATATGACTTACATCAAAAATTTCAAATCCAGCAATGTCAAGCACACCAATGAAGAACTGCCTGGGTAACTTTGTATCCAGTGTTTTGTTTATTCGGACCACAAGCCACTTAAACATTCGGTCATAGATGCCTTTAGCCAATGCACCGACTGAATAAACAACCTATAAGGGAAATATTTTAGAAAAGATTTATTTTCATAAAAGATTTTATTAAAAGGATCCTGATGTTCAAGGCCATGTTTAACCAGCTAAGTACAGCACAGAATAGCTTGTTCTTGTGAGGAGTAGCCACACAGAGGCCTAAAATCCCCATGCAAAATGTAAATGAGCTAGAGTGGTGTGACTATGAATCAACTCAATGTGCAGTCACCTCCCTCGGGCATGGTGCATGGCCAACAATTCTGTCGGGAATATACAAAGTGATACAGACTGACCTTTATATGGTATCCTGTGGGACATGTGAAAAGGGCGGAAAAAAGTATTTCACCACTTCTCTCTCCGCAGAGATTCATTAACATGTATAGGAGTCACAACTATAAGGCTCTGTTTTTCTAGCTTGCATCAGTTCACCTACCAGACCCCTAAGATGGTTTATTCCGGTTTATTCTGGATGACAAAAAGTCTGTCTTAAAGGGGTACTCCGGCACTAAGACATCTTGTCCCCAATACAAAGGATAGGGGATAAGATGCCTGATCGTGGGGGTCCCGCCGCTGGGGACCCCCGTGATCTTGCACGCAGCACCCCGTTAGAATCAGTGCCCGAAGCATGTTTGTTCCGGGTCTGATTACTGGCGATCACGGGGCCTGGAGCATTGTGACGTCACGCTTCGCCCCCTGAATGCAAGCTGTGGTGTCCCGGTGCCGTATTGCATACCGTACCTAGTGTACAGGTCCCCAAAGTCAGAGTAACTACGTTCAGGTAGGGTTCCTCAGGTGGAACAGCCCCTAGTCGCCTCTCCTAAAGTCTCTAATCTCTAATGTTAATATATATGTATATATTTAATAATTATATATATTCTATAGTAATGTATAGCACTTACCTTGTTCAGCGTCGCAGGACCTTCGGTCATGTGACCATGCTAGTAACCTCTATGGTGTGTTGTAGGACCTTAGGAGGCCCTTGGGTCACATGTTACCCACAAATCTCTGTAATGGTGATTGACATCAGTATGGACCAATTAGCGTTAGTCCAGCTCCTGCCCATATAAGGTAGCTGCGTCCAATTAACGCTCTCTTGGGTTGCTGCTCTCTTGGATGCCGGACTAACAGGACTGTGCTACGCAACTTTCAAAGACACGCTAGGCCTCAAAAACCTGCCGGCCTCAGCGGAACCAAAACCGTGAGTTCAAATCTAAATCCCCGCTAATACTAGCATGAATACTGGACCGCAACTAACCCCTAAATCCAGTGGAGCCACAAATAGTACTAAAAGACTATTAATGCTAAAGTCCCAACCTTTGTCAATCTCCAAGGAAAGCTGTTGTTATGCTCAGAGACTGTTGTATTATTGAAGCTTGCAGAAAACCTTCAGTAAAAGTTAATGCTGTTTCAGAAACTCTCCGGTTGTGGACAACCTATTCTTCTTATCTACCTCCCTATCGCTCTTGGGAAGGGTGGCGGTAGGAAAAGCGTTATTGAGGAACCCTCACCCTGGTGTCACAAATAGCAAGGGTTAAAAAGCACCCTTTAATTACTGCACAGCTACACTCCCCATATCCTACACCCCCCGAGGCTATCACAAAGCCTATGTGAGGGGGCGTGACAGCTGTCACGCCCCCTCACAAAGGCTTGCATTCAGGGGGCAGAGCGTGATGTCACACGGAGGCGGGGCCGTGACGTCACAATGCTCCCAACGGCAGGACCCCCACGATCAGGCATCCTATCCCCTATCCTTTGGATAGGGGATAAGATGTTTTAGCGCCAGAGTACCCCTTTAAGGATCTTGTTCACTGCTTAGGATTTTATATAGATGAGTGTGCTTACTTTAGCTTAAACACATTAGCCTCTAGCATAACATAAAGAAAAGGGACCTGGGACTTGTTCAAATAGTGAGTGGATCGGAGGTTGTGAATGTTATTGTGACTGGCTTCTGTGGACAACCAAACAATGACAATGTCATCCACATATCTCCGATATCATGGCATTTGTTTAAAAAAGGGGTTACTATTACTAAAGATATACTGATTTTGCCATCTTTAGGAGACTCTTAGGCTGGGTTTACACTACAGAATTTCAAAAGGAATTCCACTTGGTAATAGCAGAGTCCTATTGTTGACAGCACTCAGTATCTCCGGCGAAATTTTGTCTGGCCAGAAATATTGAAGTGTGAACCCGGCCTTATACATGTTACTGGATCTCTGTGAGGAGAGAAGGGGTTAAATGTTTCACCTGTCCTGTTCACTTCTATCACAGGATACTATATAAAAGTCAGCATGTATTTCAACCATGCAGGTAACGAGAAAGAATCATCTGATCTGAAACATGTCAATATATCTAGATTTTTCTATGTATCTGCTTGCGGATTTGCCATTTACCTTTCTACAATAAAAGAAAATTCTCAGAGTGCCTGTTAGTAGCGTAAAGCATGCCACCACTTTACCATAGAGCAATGAAAACTTCATTTTCACAATTGGGTGAGCTTTCAAAATTTAGATCTCCAGTAGTCATAAAGTGATAGCATATCCTCACAATATGCCTTGAAATTATTAGATAGGAACACCCCTTTAAATGTTTAAATAATGACAAGTGGTATATTAGGTTAATTTAGAAAGCATGGATCCTGCATATTTGAAGTTTAATTCGATGGACTTACCTGTGCTACAGTTTGTCCTTTGGTCACATACTCATTACCTACTTTCACTCTGGGATGCATCAGCCCCTTTACCAATTCAGAGGAGCTGACCCCCATCAAATAGGCAGCCTTATCCGTATCTAATATAAATTAAAGCATACCGCATATTTATTAGAATAACTCTTTTATACTATTATTAATAAAATGTATTGCTTGTTTATTGCTTTTTATGCATGAAAAACTGAACAAGTAAATCAGCTTCTAATTCTACGGTAGATTAAGACATTTCTGTACGGTCACTGGTTCTTGCATAGTTATGGGCACATCATCAGAATATGAACAATCATATTCTTTTTTTTCCCCACTAATATACAAAGATTGGACTTTAACCCCTTAAGGAGTGAGCCCATTTGCGCCTTAAAGACTCAGATAATTTTATTTTTACGTTTTCGTTTTTTCCTCCTCGCCTTCAAAAAATCATAACTCTTTTATATTTTCATCCACAGACTATTATGGGGCTTGTTTTTTGCGCGACCAGTTGTCCGTTGTAATGCCATCACTCACTTTACCATAAAATGTATGCCGCAACCAAAAAAATACTATTTGTGTGGGGAAATTAACCCCTTAAGGACTCAGGGTTTTTCCGTTTTTGCACTTTAGTTTTTCCCTCCTTACCTTTTAAAATCATAACCCTTTCAATTTTCCACCTAAAAATCCATATTATGGCTTACTTTTTGCGTCGCCAATTCTACTTTGCAGTGACATTAGTCATTTTACCCCAAAATGCACGGCGAAACGGAAAAAAAAATCATTGTGCGACAAAATCGAAAAAAAAACGCCATTTTGTAACTTTTGGGGGCTTCCGTTTCTACGCAGTGCATATTTCGGTAAAAATTACACCTTATCATTATTCTGTAGGTTCATACGGTTAAAATGATACCCTACTTATATAGGTTTGATTTTGTCGCACTTCTGGAAAAAATCATAACTACATGCAGGAAAATTTATACGTTTAAAAATGTCATCTTCTGACCCCTATAACTTTTTTATTTTTCCACGTACGGGGCGGTATGAGGACTCATTTTTTGCGACGTAATCTGAAGTTTTTATTGGTATGATTTTTGTTTTGATCTGACTTTTTGATCACTTTTTATTCATTTTTTAATGTTATAAAAAGTTACCAAAATACGCTTTTTTGGACTTTGGAATTTTTTTGCGCGTACACCATTGACCGTACGGCTTAATTAATGATATATTTTTATAGTTCGGACATTTACGCACGCGGCGATACCACATATGTTTATTTTATTTTTTTTTACACAGTTTTATTTTTTTTATGGGAAAAGGGGGGTGATTCAAACTTTTATTAGGGAAGGGGTTAAATGACCTTTATTAACACTTTTTTTTTTCTTTTTTTTTGCAGTGTTATAGGTCCCATAGGGACCTATAACACTGCACACACTGATCTCTCATCCTGATCACAGGCGTGTATTAACACGCCTGTGATCAGCATTATCGGCGCTTGACTGCTCCTGCCTGTATCTCAGGCACGGAGCAGTCATTCGTCGATCGGACACCGAGGAGGCAGGTAAGAGCCCTCCCGGTGTCCGATCAGCTGTTCAGGACGCCGCGATTTCACCGCGGCGGTCCCGAACAGCCCGACTGAGCAGCCGGGATACTTTTAGTTTCACTTTAGAAGCGGCGGTCAGCTTTGACCGCCGCTTCTAAAGGGTTAATACCGCACATCGCCGCGATTGGCGATGTGTGGTATTAGCCGCGGATCCCGGCCGTCCGTCCGCGGCGCGATCCCGCTTCATATGGCGGGAGCCGGCGCAGGACGTAAATATACGTCCTGCGTCGTTAAGGGGTTAAAAAGAAAACCACAATTTAGCAAATTTTGGAAGGTTTCGTTTTCACGCCGTACAATTTACGGTAAAAATGACATGTTTTCTTTATTCTTTGGGTCAATATGATTAAAATGATACCCATGATAACATACTTTTCTATTACTTTTGCCCTTAAAAAAATCACAAACTGTTTAACCAAAGTACATTTAAAATCCCCCTATTTTGAAGACCTATAACTTTTTAATTTTTCCGTATAAGCAGTGGTATGAGGGCTCATTTTTTGCGCCGTGATCTGTAATTTTGCTTACATAAAACTTTTAATACAATTTTTTATAAATTTTTTGCGGAAATAGAATGTTATAAAAAAAGCAGCTATTTTGGACTTTTCTTTTTTTTACGCTCACGCCGTTCACCGTACGGTATCATTAACATTTTATTTTAATAGTTCGGATATTTACGGGGGTGAAATAGGGAAAATTTTTGAAACTGCGCCCACTTGTGATGTCACGCTCCGCCCCTCAATGCAAGCCTATGGGAAGGGGCGTGATAGCTGTCACGCCCCCTCCCATAGGCTTGCATCGAGGGGCGGAGCGTGACGTCACACGGGGGCGCAGGCGTGACGTCACACGAACACGCTCTGGGGACTGATTACAAACGGGGTGCCGCGTGCAAGATCACGAGTGTCCCCAGCGGCGGTACTCCTGTGGTCAGGCATCTTATCCCCTATCCTTTGGATAGGGGATAAGATGTCTAAGCACCGCAGTACCCCTTTAAGTAAAAGTTCCAGTTATCTCACAATTCCTGCTGTGGACATTCCTTTATTGCCTGCCGTCTTTGGGTTGGTTGTCGGCAGGGCCTTTTAAAGAAAACAACCACATCCTGGCTTCACGACAAATCGGGTGTTAATAACACCTTACCCCACAGGGTTAGTACCACCAGACCCTGCTACACCATTGCAACACCCCAGACACCACACATAATGTTTCCAAAACTTCTCCAAAAGATCATGCATGAGGAAGACTAGACATTTTTGTAGTTCTATAATATTTTATGAATATTAGAAATCTTTGTGGAGAAGATATTTTTATGGAAATGTTAAGGTTCATTTCAAAAGGTTTCACTGTATAATTCACTGAATACTCTCTTATATGGTGAACTTACTCTCAGTGCCATCAGGCTCTGCTTGTTCTTCCCTCTGTCTCTGTTTAAATTTCATATTGCCAAAATGCATTATGGCACCGGTCAATTTGAAGGCACCATACTTTTCTTCAGGTATAAATCCTAAGATGTCAAATGCTTGCTGTGGAAATGATCAAAGAGCATGGGAAAACTCAGTTCAGTTACCAAGGTTCTATGTTTTATTGTTTACATTTTCACTACTTACATCAGTCGCTACTAATTCTTCACAATCGTCTAGGTTATCCACTGTAACAACACCTTGTGAGCTAAAGTGAAAATCATAAGGGTTTGTGCTCACTAAGAGCAAATCTGTGACAAAATACAGATGAGAGGTTTAGTATTTTAAATGTAACTTTCATTTTAAACAACTTTGCACAAATCAATAGCACAAGCACAAAGTCTTATTTGTATTATTAAGAAAAATCTGGTTTCCAGCTGCACTGAGATCATGTTACAGTGTCAATACAAATCTATGAAGAGAGGAGGGACGAAGGTTGGGGGCGGGGTGAGTGAGCAGAAGAGGAAATGCAGGCATGTAGATAAAGACTGACTCTGCAGGTTTACTATCTCACAGAAAGTCCTGGAATCACAGATTATACCGCTCAAGTACTGCTCTATATTGCTGCAACCTCTGGATTTTTTGTGTATGTTGTTTATGGGAGCCAACACAGCTAGCTAGTTGACTCAGGAAGGGAAATCTGACTGAAAGATGGAGCCTGCAAGAGGGTAACCAAGGGTAAAAATGCCATTAACAAGTGATATTATGGGCAGAAATATAGCTACTCCTCATGTACACACACAATGCAGCTTATACTGAAAAATCACCTGAAATGACAGTTAATGATTAAAAGGGTTATAACTCCCACCCCCCTCCAAAAAAAAAAAAAAATATCCCTTTTCACAGAATAGGGGATAAGCTAAGCCTCGGCTCTCCTCGCTGCCTGAATCAGCATATGTGCTTCGATAGACGGTGCATGGAGCATTTGTCATCTACCACTCCATTAGCAGGGAGAGCCTGGGCCCTGTCTTTGGCCCACCCCTTGCGATCAGACGCTTATTCCCTATCATGTAGATAGGGGATACATTTTTTTTCTGCTGCTTTTTGGCTGGCCCTTCTCTCTGTGGCCCTAGTTGCATTGAAATAATCATTCCTGGCCATGGAGAACCTTTAATAAGTATGTGAACATATGACTGTTAAGTTGTTATTTTTTATCGGTCTTGTTTGATCTGTTCATTCTTTGTAGAAATACTTTTTTAATTTTGTTATGACTTTAATACGGGTAAAACCGATTGGTGTCCTCACATCTTATATGATTCATAGAGAAGACCTTATTGTTTAGACCATTATAGATAACATCTAGATGAACTATCTCTAGTACGTTACAGTTATAAGGTAGTCTATAGATCCATGTATATGAATTTCTTCTCACCTTGTAGTTCACTCATTTTCCCACTGGTTATCTGATAAAAGATGTGGTAGCTTCTCTCTCCTGGCTGCTGAAAAATTACTCTGGATTTTTCCAGTAAATCTGAAAATATATTTTATTAAAATGTAACAAAATATTTTGTCATGTACAGTATAATCTTAAAGATGCTGAAATTATAGAAGATACTAATCATCAACTGTTCTTGAGTATGTATTACTTAGGCTGAATACATTATAAACTTACAGATTTCAATATCAGCAGAAGACAACTTGCCAGTAGTACCAAAGTGGATTCGGATGAATTTACCCTGAAACAGAGTTGAATTATTTCCCTTTTGTTAAGAAACAATAAAATGTAAATTTACTGAAAGTATATCTTTCTCCTATTTGTTAAACTTTTCACATTGCTTATTATTATCCATAATGTAACTCCATTTACTCTAATGAGCTGACCGGAGTCAAACGGTGACTCTGGTCGGCTCAGTTTTGACCCGTATGCGGTTTTGGACTGGACCTAAAACCGTAGTGTACTACGGTTTTAGTTCCGGTCAGGAAACCGCATACGGGTCAAAACTGAGCCGACCGGAGTCACCGTTTGACTCCGGTCAGCTCATTAAAGTTAATGAAGTTAAGGGCTGATCCGGCCGGGATACGGGAGCGCCCGGATTGCCCCTCCCCCACCGGATCTTCTTACATCAGAGCTGCCAGGCAAAACAGAGAGAAGAGAGGGGGTATTGCCAAATAGCTATTGTCTATACTAAGAGGAGGATGACAATCTTATTTGAAGGTGGTTGAGCCAGTCACTGGACTTAGGATTTGCATACCATGCTTGCTGAATATTGAGAGTCTACATATAGGGGGAGATTGATCAAACCCTGTGCAAAGGAAAAGTTGCCCAGTTGCCCACAGCAACCAATCAGATCGCTTCTTTCATTTTGCAGAGGCCTTGTTGAAAATGAAAGAAGCGACCTGATTGTTTGCAATGGGCAACTTTACCTCTGGACAGGTTTTGATAAATCTCCCCCATAGAGTATGCTTGACCAGACAGGCCCACAGCAACTAGAAATAGCAAATACATACAAGCATAAGCCGATGATGACCCATAACTTTCAAACTTTCTGAATTTATTGGAAGGGTGTGCTGCAGAAAGGAAATTCAGCAAAGCCCAAAAGTGAACTTACAAAACGAGAAGAGTTGTCATTTCTCAAAGTTTTGGCATTTCCAAAAGCTTCCAGGGCAGGGTTTGCCTGGATGATTTGATCTTCCAGGGTTCCCTACAAGAGATAAACACAAATCTATAGACATACATATTTTATACCACTGACAATTCATACATAGGCTTGGAGATCCTGTAATTATTGATGTGCATTGGGAGAACAAAGGGTGATTTCAGAACATTGACAGATGTTTAATTTCTATAAATTTAGCTTGATTAAACAAATGTAAAGTGGGCTGTCATGTCATGTAGGAAACAGAGCAGCCCTAAGTTGAACCCCGCTTCTGTCCCTACATACTTGGACAATTTGCCCTAAACCATGATCCCTAACTGAGTGGCAGCTGCTACTCTAGGTTAAGTGCTCAGGGAAATATGAGAAGTCAGGCAAGCTTGGCTAAACCAAATAAGGGCGCTAAAAGAAATACCAGGAAACAAGCCAAGGGGTCAATACCAGAAAGGGCAATGCAGCACAATGTTAGAACCAGAGACAGAACAATAAACAGGCAAGGGTCAAACCAGGAATGTACGTCAAGTCCAAATCGACAAGCAAAGGTGAGGTTATAGAACAGGTAAACAGTATCCTAGGAAGGCTGGGTAGTGAAAACACTGGTGATGGCTGTGAAAAGACCAAGCACTGGCACAAAGCAAGGCAGCTGCACATTTAAATATCCCACCATCATAAGGTATGCTGGCAAAGCAGCTGATTGGCCTAGAGCTGTCACCTTCTGATTGGCTAGCCAGTCACCATAGCAGCACAGGGTTGCTCCAGGTTGTGCCTTGCAGGGCACAAGAGTGAGGCCACATCTAAACCACAACTTATAGTTTTCTCCAGCCCTCAACAATCTGTCACCACCAGTTTGTACATTTTGAGGGTCCCAGCACAGGGCCATAAAACAGTATTGTGTATGAGTTGTGTTTTTAATTTCATGAATATAACTGGACCCTTTTTATTGAGGGCAGCCTGGAGATTGGGTGCCCATGACCTTTTTTGCCTGTTCATTGATTGTCTTTCTGATAGGTAATGACTACTGCATACTGGGAATGCCCCACAGGACCTGCCAATTTAAAGATTGTTAAAAGATGTTCTAAATGTTCACTTGTTTTCCAATATCTCCCACTCCTTGGCAGGTGCCATTGTATCAAGATAATTCATGCCAGACACATTACCTGTCAATGATTTTAACAGTAAGGTTTGTGATGTTTATAAAAACATTGCTAAATAATTATTTTTATTTTTTTTAAAGTTTAATATTGTCTGCATATATAATAGAAACCAAATAGCTTTTTTTGTGTTCTGTAAATCAAATGCGAATGTTTCTACCTACCCCAGTCTTCGTTGCTGGTTGCTGTAATGAGAAAAGCAAAGTTTTTCATCAAATGTATTCCTTGTTATGTTTATCAACATATGTTTGGCACAAAAATAAACTTTTATGTAAAATAATGTCAAGTGGGGTCACATGTGGGTATTTATTGTTTTGCGTTTATGACAGAACCGCTGTAAAATCAGCCACTCCTGTGCAAATCACCAATTTAGACCTCAAATGTACATGGTGTGCTCTCATGTTGTGTGCCCACAGATCACTTTACACCCACATATGGGGTAGTTCCGTACTCAGGAGAAATTGCGTTACAAATTTTGGGGATCTTTTTTTCCTTTTACCGCTTTAAAAGTATGGGGCAACACCAGCATGTTAGTGTAAAAAATAAAAACATTTTATACTAGCACTTTGGTGTAGACTCCAAAAAAGGAGAAAAAGCCCCCCAAAAATACCCCATATGTGGCTCTAAACTGTTGCCTTGAAATACGTCAGGGTTCCAAAGCGAGAGAGCACCATGCGCATTTGAGGCCTAAATTGGGGATTTGCATCCGCCACCAAAATACCCTACGGCAGTGTTTCCCAAACAGGGTGTCTCCAGCTGTTGCAAAACTCCCAGCATGCCTTGACAGTCAGTGGCTGTCCTGCAATACTGGGAGTTGTTGTTTTTCAACAGCTGGAGGATCCGTTTTGTAAACAATGCTGTACAAGATGTTTTTTTTATTTTTTTATTGAGGGGGAGGTAACTGTGTAAGGGTATATGTATATGTAGTGTTTTACTTTTTATTTTGTGTAGGTGTAGTGTAGTGTAGTGTTTTTACGAGTACATTCGCACGGTCAGGGGTTTACAGTGAGTTTCTCGCTGGGAGTTTGAGCTGTGGCGGAAAATTTGCCGCATCTCAGACTTGCAGCAGAAAACTCGCTGTACATTCACATGGGATGGGGGGGGGGGCAAACCTTCAGCTGTTGCAAAACTACAACTCCCAGCATGCACTGACAGACCATACATGCTGGGTGTTGTAGTTATACAACAGCTGGAGGCACATTGGTTGCGAAACACTGAGTTAGGACACAAACACAAAGTTAGGACACAGAGTTAGGACACAAACACAGCTGTTGCAAAACTGCAAGACTCAGCATGCATTGACAGTCGAAGGGCATGCTGAGAGTTGTAGTTTTGCAGCAGCTGGAGGCACACTGCTACAACTCCCATCATTCCCTTCGGCTGTCCGTGTATGCTGGGAGTTGTAGTTATGCAACAGCTGGATGCAAACTTTTTCATAGAAAAAATGTGCCTCCAGCTGTTGCAAAACTACAACCCCCAGCATGCACAGACTACCTAAGGGCATGCTGGGAGTTGTAGTTGGAATTCCGATTGTTTTGCAAAATGGTTGGCCTGAGGACCCTAAAAGGGGTTTGCATGGGGTGCCGGCTGAATGATTTCAGCAGGCATCCTGGTCCCCTCCTGGTGCGTGGCGGGGACCGAAATTCCCACAAGTACAAGTACACCCTTGGTCCTTAAGTGGTTGCATGCGCAAGTCTCTTCTGTCTATGTGTGTTACTTGGTTACCATATGTTATCCCCGTCAGTATTATGCTTCGTTGCCATGGTTATTCTCCCACTCTGCTGCCATTGCGCAGTGTGTCCCCGCTCACCTGACCCTGAGTGATCACGTGTCCGGAGTCACTGACGCAACATCCGCGAGCGTCCCTGACAGCCACTTACCCAGCTGGTCAGGTCATGTGATCTAACCTGATCACATGGCCGTGACTACTTCCGCCCTTGCTCGTTGGATCATACGAGCATTTACCATCCTCAGTGCCTCCGATCATGTGACGCATCGGTGTCGCGTGACCGACGTCACTTCGGCCTCCAATGCGGACATGCCGGCATCTTAAGCATACATGGTACTCGCACCATATTTGTTATTTGGCACAGGTAGGATTAATTAGATCAGATGGCGCAATAAATGTCAGCATTCATCATTGATCTAACGAGGTGTCAATCCTCTCATGAAGCTTCATAATTGGTGGTCCTAAATATATAAATAGAGCACACCTATTGGGAATAGCCATGCCCCCTGATGAAGCGCACTAGCGCGAAGCATACGTTATGGTAAGTGCAAGTGGTATATGGCTCTGCATTGGTAACTATTCCTTCTATTCTTTTGTATCATCCACTATCTGGCATTAGTCTTTACACACCTGCATTCAGGTCTATTGTGATGTTTTTACATGTGGATGTTCTTTATCTCTATTTTGTTATCATACCAGTACTGCTTGCTATTTATCCAGCTATGTGCATTGTGCCTTTTCCATATTGTTTATAATGGTTTTATCATAATGATTTGTTAATAAAGTTTGTTTACATTTGGACTTCTTTTCTGTTACTGTTATAATTTTTGGGTGGGATCTTATGTTAAGTGTCAGCAACAACTCTTTCTTATCTTGTGTGGTATTTTGCGTTAACTGGTTAAAAATGTATTAAACTTTTGTAATAGAAAATAAACATTTCTTTAAATAAATTTTTTACTGCAAAAACTCAGTAGAATCTTAGCCTTAGATTAATAATAAAATGGAGTGAATGAAGAAATTTGTTATTTCAAATAGAGTGGAAATTCGGATTTGGTCCGAATAGAATTTTTCATGAAATTTGGATTCGTCCGATTGAATTCGCTCATCTCTAATTATCAATACAAACAGGTTTGTTTACTGTAAACCAATACTTACATTCTTTTTACCATGAACGTCACCAATTGCAGCTACTGTGGCAAAGTACTGAATTACACGTTTCGTGTTGACAGTCTTGCCAGCACCAGATTCTCCACTAAAATACAGGTGAGGAAAAAAGCAATAATAACATACAATAAATACATGCGTAGTAGGAGAAGACAGTGGAATTTAGCTTATGTAATAAGTATGGTGGCAAAATTACAATTTACATTGTTTTTGCTAATGTTTGTGGTATATGTATATACATTTATAATTTAAGATTATGAATGAAGAAGTAATGAGTATAGATAGATAGACAATACAAGTCTATAAAATAATAAATGCTAAATAGCTTTATTTCTTACTTACGTGATTAACATTGACTGGTTTTCCCGATCTAACAAACAAAAGTTGTATACAATTAGATACAATACATGCAGTACTGTGGTAACAGACTTTTTTTTCATGGCATATGGGGGTATTCATCATTGCAGGTGTAAATTAAGCATTTTTTTACACCTTTTTTTTGGTGTGCTGGTAATGTGTAGGAACACCAAATTTATTAAATGGTCAGAGAGTAATTGTGCAGGTCACATTTTCTGAAATTTCACTCTTGACATATACCAAAAAGCTAAGCTTGGTCTGGGCTGGTGTAGTTTAGAGAGTTTTCGGTGGCTGTGTGCCTTTTTTTCCGCATTGTCACAAAATGGCGCAGTTCATAAAACCCATCCATATCATGGGTATTGCCAAAATAATAAGAAGTTATACCAATATATATTGGCCCGTTAGAAACAAAGGTACTTTTGGTCTCTGCCAAGGACATAGATATCCTGGGAGAGTAACATAATTGGTCTGTTGTCTAGCTTTGCCATTCTCAGCAGCAATGTAAGAACGTAGGGCTGGGTGGTATGGCCAAATATGTGTATCGCTGTATTTTTGTAGCTTATGACGGTTCCACGGTATGTAACGGTATTCCCCCCCCCCCCCAAAAAAAAAATTTAATTATTAGCCCAGCACTGCACTGTCCCCATCGGGGTACTACTCACGTCACCCCAAGCACTGCTCTCCTCGTCCTACTGTTTGTTGCGGCCGCCGGCGCTGACACTCTCTGTACTGTGCGGTATCCCTATACTGTATCCCTATGCCTGGGCTGCAAAAGGTAAACAAAATAAAACTAACGCATGTTCCGACGTCGGCCTTACGCTGGGGACGTGAACATCAGACAGCTGTTTGCCTATCACCGACCGCAGCGATGTTCCGCCTCGGCCGGTGATAGGCTGAGCCCAATGTCATGTAAGAAGCCAGCTTCTTACATGACAGTGGGTTCAACCTATCACTGGCCGAAGTGGAACATTGCTGCAGCCGGTGATAGGCTGACGGCTCTCCGGTGTTCCATTCCCTAGTAAGCTGGTCTGGACCGACGGGGAAGGTGAGTTTAAGTTTATTTTGTTTACCTTTTGCAGCCCTGGCATAGGGATACAGTATAGAGCAGTCCTCCAGATGTTGCAAAAGTACAACTCCCAGCATGCCCGGACAGCCAACGGCTGTCCGGGCATGCTGAGAGTTGTAGTTTTGCAACATCTGGAGGTTGAAGACCACTGGTATAGAGTGTCAGCGCCGCCAGACGCAATAAACAGGAGGACCAGGAGGGCAGCGCTCGCGGGTGACATATGTGAGTAGTAGCGTTGGGCTGATAATGAATTGGGGGGGCAGAACAGCGCTCGCGGGTCACATATGATTAGTTCCCCGTGCAGCACTGGGCTGATAATTCATTCATTCCCGAGGGGGAGGGGCCCAATCGGTATTGCGGTATGGGTTAAAATTAATATCTTGCAGCACAAAAATTTCGGTATTCGGTATGAACCGGTATACCGCCCAGCCCTATAAGAACGTATCATCTCTGAGATGCAACCCAGCTTTTCCAGTCTCAGCAGAAATGTTAGACCTTTTTATCTCTGAGCTGTAGCCCAGCTTTTCCAGTTGCTGCAGCATAGAAACATAGAATGTGTCGGCAGATAAGAACCATTTGGCCCATCTAGTCTGCCCAATAATCTGAATCCTATCAATAGTCCCTGGCCCTATCTTATATGAAGGAGCAGTCTCAGAATGTCTCATCACTGAGCTGTAACCCAGTAGAATATATTCAGGGTGGTGACTGGTGTGGAAAGTTATGTGTGTGGCACTATCCTTGTGGCTCTTGTTACACTTACAAGTGACAAGGACACACATTAACTGCAATTAGGTTCAGAGTGGACCAAATGCAATATAGACATGGCTGTACACTATAGTCTTGCTTTACTTTGTCACCACCAATATGGAATTAATACAAAAAGAAAAAATGAAATCCCAAAAATAAACTACCATTTTTTTAAATTTCATATAACAAGTGTCCCTTTTTAGACATGGCCTATGTTTATTTACAATGTAATATGGTAAATGTTACTTACTGCGCAACATGTCATGGTAAGCATTATCGGCAATGGAGAAGATGTGAGGAGGGGCCTCTGAACGTCTCTTGCCCTTATAGGCAGAAACCACTTCAGACTTATACACTGGAAGTGCTTTGTATGGGTTCACCGTCACACAGAAAAGGCCTGAATATGTCTAAAATTTAGAAATAAAAACAATTCTGGTGAGTTGAAACATCTAATGATCAAATACGCTATAAATATCAATCACATTTTGATATTTTGAAAGAATAAGCAAACTGTTATAAAAAATTTTTTCATGTCTAAGGAAATAAAATAAGAAACAAAAATTAATGTGCTGAGTGTAGTACATCCATTATAATGCTTACTACAAGAGGGGAAAGTAGTCTTTTATTAAAACAAATTTAAAATGTATAATTTTAAAGAGTATTAACCCCTTGCCGCATATGGACATTTATAAACATCCATATGCGGCTCCCGAGGTATAACGCGCTCTCAGCAGGTCTATAAGCAACCAAGACCCACGGCTAATGCCGGACATCGCCGATCGGGCTGATGTCCGGCATTAACTCTTTAGACGCGGCGATCAAAGTTGATCACCGCTTCTAAAGTGAAAGTAAAAGCTTCCCGGCAGCTCAGTTGTTCTGATCGGGACCATCGCGGTAAAATCGCGATGCCCCGATCAGCTAGAATGCAACAGGAGGTGTCCCTTACCTGCCTCCTGTGAGTCCGATCGGCGATTGATTGCTCCAAGCCTGAAATCCAGGCTTGAGCAATCAACCGCCGATAAAAATTATCACTGCATTGCAATGTAATGGCAGTGATCATTGTATTGAATCAATGTACTGCATGTTATAGTCCCCTATGGGGGCTATAACACTGCAAAAAAAAAGTGAAACAAAAAGTTAATAAAGATCATTTAACCCCTTTCCTAATCAAAGTTTGAATCACCCCCCTTTTCCCAATAAAAAAAAAAAATACTGTGTAAACAAAAATATAAATAAACATATGTGGTATCGCCGTGTGCGTAAATGTCCGAACTATAAAAAATTATCGTTAATTAAACCGCACAGTCAATGGCGTACATGTAAAAACATTCACAGTCCCAAAAATCGGATTTTTGTTTACTTTTTATACCATAAAAAATTTATAAAAAGTGATTAAAAAGTCTGATCAAAACAAAAATGGTACCAATAAAAACTTCAGATCACTGTGCAAAAAATGAGCCCTCATACCGCCCCATAAATGGAAAAATAAAAAAGTTATAGGGGTCAGAATAGGACAATTTTAAACGGATACATTTTCCTGCATGTAGTTATGATTTTTTTCAGAAGTACGACAAAATCAAACTTATATAAGTAGGGTATCATTTTAATCGTATGGACCTACAGAATAAAGAGAAGGTGTAATTTTTACCGAAAAATGTACTGCGTAGAAATAGAAGCCTCCAAAATTTACAAAATTGCTATTTTTCTTCCATTTTGTCGCACAATGTTTTTACCCGTTTCGCCGTAGATTTTCAGGTAAAATGACTGATGTCATTACAAAGTAGAATTGGTGATGCAAAAATAAGCCATCATATGGATTTTTAGGTGCAAAATTAGAAGGGTTATGATTTTTAAAAGGTAAGGAGGAAAACACAAAAGTGCAAAAACTGAAAAACGCTCGGTCCTTAAGGGGTTAAATAAAATGTAAAATATATGGAGGGAGAGTTTATGAAACTACGTGTGCTGATTTTCTAAAGAATATGCTTGAAGCTGCCACAGTGAGGTGCATGGACTGTAAAATTTATTAGGAAGCTTTTGTCTCTCAATACATTCGGCACATTTTGCTCCAGTACATTTTTCCTTAATACAGTACCAGCATTTGAAAGGGCAGTCCTGATATATGGCCTCCAAAGTGTTTTGCTTTCTAAGCTAAAAAGCAATATCATAAAATATAGCTAAAAACCAATAATATGTAAAATGTAAACAATAATTCAGCTTACATAGATCATCCAGTTAGCATAACGTTTACGCAGGTTGGAGAGCACTGAGGCTTCATTCAGATGTGTTAACATGGCCATGTCTTCAATCATGTCAAACTTTGGAGGATTCATCTGTTGAACATCTCCATCCTTTACAACAACTGTCTGAAGAGACATAAACCAATAAAGAATATCTTAAATCACGTTTTTGGTATATATGTTGGACCCTGTTCTTGCCATGTCTTTGTGAAAGGAACCTTTAAAATAGGATGTTACAAGATGCCTGCTTAGGTTGCATCCTGTTGCCACTGACTTCTGTTTTACAAAGAAACAAATAATCCATATGGACCCTGTTATTCAATATTACAGACAAAGGGAACCTACATCATTTTGTGTGCCGTTTTAGGGGTGTATTTGCCCAGATTTATCAACCTGCCTAAAATTAAATCTGTCTGTTGTTGCCCATGACCACCAATCACAGCTCAGCTTTCATATCTTAACAAGCTCTGGTAAAATGAAAGCTAAGCTGTGACTGGTTGTTATGGACAACACCAGACAGTTTTGGTTTGAGGCAGAGCAATAAATCTGCACCATAGTCTTTTACCAGGATGCAAATCCACCTTATGATCCTAGCCTTACTTAATCTCCCCTGGTATCTCTACATATATATATATATATATATATATATATATATATATATATATACATGCACAGATATCGTCTTGGGCTTGCTCATAGGCATTAAAAAAAATATAAAGGTTGGGTTAAAATGATTATTTTAGTATCTGACACTTCTAGCTGTTCACTTTGTAAAGAGCCCAAACTAATTAACTCTAAAGAAAAGCCACTCAGAAATTTCGGTACAGCAGACTCTTATTGTTTTCAACAGGAAATAGGATTCTGCGGCACCCTGTACACTGTATATTGAAATTCTGGACTCCAGTGAAAGAATTTACATACTTATTCTTATGGAGGAATACGCTTGGAAATGCTTAGTTTTTTAAGGAAATGGCGCATGTCTGAGCAGTCCTAGCGTCAACTGAATAGCACTGATTTAGTTGGCGCCTTCTGCGTGGGTATTCCCAGTGTGTGTTCATTCATTTTCTATATTTCCTAGTACACTAACTACTGTGTATAACATGGTATATTGTACCTTGCCATCTGCCAATTCAACCGTGACTTTTCCTCCTGCTGTCTCTTTGATCTCAGCTTCCAGGTAGGCTTCCTTGTCATCAGGTATCCAGCATTTCTTTTTTCCTGTTACAATAAAAATTACCATTAAATGACATCAAGCTATTATTATTTTTATGCAATTTTTTTTTCTAGCATGTGCTATAGCTTGTGTCTACGAGCTGTACTAGCTTCTCTTGTTTGCAGAATTCATTATTTTTGCATTCTATATTGCTACAAGCACTTCATGGGAAAGTACTGATAGACAATGCCTATTGTTTAGATGTTATGTTATGATATGTGGTGGTGTTCTTACTTTTCAGTTGTTGACCATTGAGTTTTACAGTAGAAACTGATAGGGTGGTTCTACATGGACCACTGTTTACATAAACAAATCATCCAGCATATAAGTATCAAAAAAGTGAGAACATAAGAGTCTCTGGATGTGCTTAAAATATAACTTTTACTAGTAGCAATTAAAATTATTAAACTATTATAGGTGTTGATTCATGAATTAGCCAAATGGCAAAATTAAACAGAGAAGAGTGCTATTTTATGGATAATTGCTGAGCCCAGCCAACATCCCTATTGCACAATCACTGTTAAAAAGTAAGATAAATACACAGCCAGCGCAGTCACTGGATAAAGTACGTAACAACGCGTTTCTGCCACGGTTTACGGTGGCGTCATCAGGGAGGAATATATAACTTTCTTTCTATTATCCAGATAGGTACCACAAAATGTATAAAAATAAATTAATGTATATGCCAAAGAAACCTAAAAAGGAAAGCATAATAACAATCTTGTATAGAGACAGTGGAATCAGGCATGTAGCATATTGCCCCAGGTAGCTTATAGTCAGTATCACCGCCTGTAGAAAAAAGAAATATGCAGATCCACTGTCTATATTCAGAATCCTGCGATCCACGGTTTCAACGGATCAGTAGAGTAACAACGTGAGACACCTGCAGTCCTGCAGGGAGCCGGGGATTACCGGCTCACTCGCGGGTTCCAGCGAGGAGATGGCGTCCAGCGAGGAGACGCCATCTCCTCGCTGGAACCCGCAAGTGAGCCGGTAATCCCCGGCTCCCTGCAGGACTGCAGGTGTCTCACGTTGTTACTCTACTGATCCGTTGAAACAGTGAAGAGAAAAATAGCTCCCAACATCCCTGACTGTGATACATGTCAGAACACAGAGCATTTCCTCCTGTAACTAGGCTCCTATATAACAGCTGCAATTACAGGCAAAAATGCAGGGTAAAAGAAAAAATACAATAAATAAGCTTATAGAAAACTAAACAAAAAATAGTCTGAAAAAATAAAAGACTTTATGGTGCTTGCTGCGGTATAATTCTGCTAACTAGGATATGGTATATATCATATTTAACAAAAAAGAGGAAGCCAAAATACATCCTTATCATATAACATGTAATGCGTTCAGCACAAACACCATATTTATCTAAAATGTCATTTATCTAGGAAACAAATATATTTACTCCACCACTTCTTTGGGCTGTATGCTTCAACCCAATGACCTGACGAATGAGCATTTGCTTGTTTGTCGGCTTTTTACTGGCTGTATTTCATGGCACAATATCAACCTATTATACCAATATTCACCTCTTGTAAGAGGGGCTTTAATCTGCTAAAATAAGCCAAGTATGAAAATATATATATATTTTTTCTTATTTTTGTCTGTATACTGTATGTACCGTTTTTTACACTTCATAGATGGATAGAATTGTATGTATATTTGTCCAACAAATAACAAGCATGGTGAGTGTGGTGACTTATTTTTCTTCCATAAACATGCTTTTTTCTGCAAAATACTGTAAAAAAAAAAATAAAAATAAACTGAATACTGTATATTTGATATTGTTATAATATTATCCAAAACATAATAGTGATTTTTTTCATTTTCCCTCTTAAAAACAATAAAAAAAATAAGCTATTTTATAGTTTTGTTGCTAACAAAAATAAGGAATGTGTCAGTGGAAATAAAAGAAAATATGTCATTCTGG
Source organism: Hyla sarda (assembly GCF_029499605.1). Classification (NCBI taxonomy): domain Eukaryota; kingdom Metazoa; phylum Chordata; class Amphibia; order Anura; family Hylidae; genus Hyla; species Hyla sarda. The sequence continues at coordinate 213,958,378 of NC_079190.1, read as the reverse complement.
AACGCGCATAAAAAATATAATAAAATGTTGTACTTGCCATCAAAAGCCACAGTCTGCTGTATCATTAACTCCTTGTCACTCTTCCTCAGGAAGGGAGCTGCCTCCCCGAAATCTGACATGTCCATCATCTTGGCAGATTGATGTGATGTACAAGATTAGCCACTGCAAACTAAAAACAATGTAAGCAATCTTCATAAGATGGACTATAATACACAGACTAAATCAATTATATATATTCACATATACTGTATACCATGCATAGAAAAGCAAGTCTAATATTACATACCCTATCAAGTAAATGGTTCAGTAATGTGTGCCTGATGAGCTGAAGCTTTTATATAAGGTCTCCAAGGTCAAGAAGCCCCAGGACCTCTCATATGATACTATATTAGTATGGTGGGTGTGTGTAGATTGGTGACAATATGCATACAGTTAGGGGGGAGTGTGTTTTTGGCTCATGTTTGTCTCTTCACTTGTTGGTACATTGTTGATAAATGACCTAATGGAACAGAGAAATTGTTTTCTCTAATCACACATGATAAAGTATGTACATCGTGGCTTCCAAAACATTTCCTTATCTCTCCACTTAAGTGCTTAGAGGCAAAGTAAAGGACTGGAGTCTTTATATGCTGAATAAAGTAATATCAATTCAGAGTATTAAAGTAAATATAAACTTGTATGGGTACTATTCTGAAAGTTACCATAATGGACAGGTACAGGGCAAGCACCAGATTATTGATATAGAACAGAGGACATTGCCCTGGGATCTGGACCTTGTTCTCACTACAGATTACATTAATGCCATGGTAAACTTTAGGTGATGAAAATTACTCTCTAACATAACCAGATAGAACCCTCCCCAATTCCACCCATATTCCAGCCAAATAAAAAAGTAATTATTCCTACTGTTAATTTGATATCCATAGATCCTACATGACAGTACCAGACTGTTGAGACCCAATAAGCTCCTAGCAGGCTATAACTACCCCTCCCCTTATTACAATAATTAATTAAATAATAACTGACACAACAACAATTTAACTTTTCCGTGGGTGGGAATCGGCCACAGCTTTATTTATAAAATTACTTATATAAATAACAATTTAACTGTAACAAAGACACAGATTGGCTTCTTACCAACCCGAGAGGTGCTGCCACACCGTCCTGTGTGGAGGTCTACCCCGGGTTTACCCCGCTTTCACCGTCTTCTTACCGCCAAGCTGTGACTTACAAGAAACAGAGATACAAAAAGAAAGGGAGGGAGGGAGGGCAAAACTCCGGGTCCTGGGCAGATTGAGGGGGGAAGGGAGGCACCACAGCTATAAATACCCAGGGGAGGGCCCCTGAAAGCCCGGGAAACTATTAAACCCCTGATTGGTGCACTCCTTCCCCCCTACCCATGGGACATACCACTGTAGCCACTGGCAAGTTTTACAGGCGGGGGAGGGGGCTAAAAAACCTTGCCTGTACATTTCTTAACCCCTTAACTGCTTACCAGTCAGGGGGCAAGCTAGTTATGCACAGCTTGCCCCTCCAGACTGTTGAGACCCAATTAGCTCCTAGCAGGCTATAACTACCCCTCCCCTTATTACAATAATTAATTAAATAATAACTGTCACAACAACAATTTAACTTTTCCGTGGGTGGGAATCGGCCACAGCTTTATTTATAAAATTACTTATATAAATAACAATTTAACTGTAACAAAGACACCGATTGGCTTCTTACCAACCCGAGAGGTGCTGCCACACCGTCCTGTGTGGAGGTCTACCCCGGGTTGACCCCGCTTTCACCGTCTTCTTACCGCCACGGAGGAGACCAGTTAGCCCTACACTGGGCTCCGACCCCCACCCAAGAGATACTGGATAGCCAATACCTGGGGCCACCTCAGCCCCCCGGCACACCCAAAACATTTCCTCTCCAGGAAATCCGCCCAACACATTTCCTCTCCAGGAAATCCGCTCAACACATTTCCTCTCCAGGAAATCCGCTCAACACATTTCCTCTCCAGGAAATCCGAGGTACCTGCCACCAGGACCATTTTTTATTTTTTTATTTTTTTATTTATTTTAAATAACCCGTGTGAACTTCTCTCTCAGACTCGCCCATACACCGAAGAGTGCCGCAGCACTCGCACCACCTTGCGGAAAGCCGCTCTTAAAATAAAAACACACATGGGAAACATCAAACTGGGCGAAAATAGCAACACAACATGCAGATCGCCCGCACCCCACGTGCAGCGTTACCCTCTCCGGAAACCCCATCCACCTCCTCCGGCCCCGATACAAAAAGAGAGCAAATCCCGAACTCACAAAACAGTCATTCACGGACCCTCATGGAGCACGAACTGCGTCTCCCGGATCGCCTAAACAGTCTTGGTCTCGGACCGACGGGCCTTTTTTTAAAACTTTTTCCATGAAACGCACAAAATAGGCACCCAAAAACACGGACACCCTAGTCCCATGGAAGGAGACGAGGAGAAAGAAAAAGTGCCCCATCCACATAGCCCTGAAAAAAGCTAGCGCAAAATCTCGGATCAGAAAAATTACGCAAAACGACAACCAAAAACCTGACCCGCAACCGCCACCAAGCGACCCAAAAATGATAGGAAAAAAACGGTCGCCGACAGCAAGGCCACCCACTCGCGGGCCCAGCCTCTAGGTATACACCACCCACTCGCGGGCCCCCTAGGTATACACCACCTGCAAAGCAGAAAGAACATCACCCTCTGCCATGTGCCATGCGCCAACCGCACCCCACTGGATCGCAGCACAGCTGGAAAGCCAACCAACTTTTTTTTTTTTGTAGGTGATTCACATTAACAGGTGAAGATCCCAGCATCACATACTCAGAATGTTATTTGGATACACTGACAACACTGCCCAAATCTCGAACCTCCTAGGAGAGGTGACACAGCAGATAACTTCCATTATCACATCCTATTAAAACGAAACAGTAAATCAAACATCAGAGCCTTGTAAGGTTACATCAAGGGGCATTCCAGGTATGGAAACCAATATATATATATTTTTTTTTTACAAAGTTTTTATCCGCTGTCCACAGACCCTCTGGAACCTCCGGGACCCTCCTCGACTGTAGCCATCCCGGCCTCCACACCAACACTAACCACTCGCAAGTGCCGTACCGTGAGTGTGACCAAGCCGCAGGAGCCACCAAAGCGGACCAAGAATTACACCACTCTCCCCAAGGACCCACGGGCCGGCCGCACAAGCAACCCTCCGGAACTACAGCCAGAAAAAACAGGACAAAACGTCAACACCCAATACCGACCCCAGGGAGCGTAGCCCTGAACGAAATCGTAACTCCAAACAGCGAAGCACTAGATGCAACAGGCAGAGCACAGGAAGAAAACACGCCCCCTGATCACTCAAATCACACACTAGAAAAGAAGAAAAGCATCACAAAAGTAGCGCGCAACCAAGCACAGGGGCCATGCCAACCCACACAGTAACGTTACAAGTCTAAAACATGAGCTGCCGAAGCAAGCACCCAAAGTCCCACAACCAACACCAAGGGAAAAGCTCAAACAAAACCCCAAGCATGGCAGAAACCCACCGCAGCACCACTGGAAAACCAAACACCACACCAACAACCGACCCAACCAGCCACAACCGAGAACAGAGCGAGCTCCCCGTGCGCTGCAATGGGGAACTGAAAGCAGGCCAGTCCACTGCCCAACTCCCGAAAAAACCCCAACCAACCGCATATGTGCCCCTGGTACGCTATGTCAGCCCATAGCGTACCAGGGGCACATATGCGGGGGCACAAATACCAGACACCCTCGGTGGCCAGAGACAACCTGCAGGAAAAAACTCAGCCCAGAACCATATTCCATGCGGAACATACAGTAAACCAGCAAGGACCAGAACAGGGGCACCTAGCGAGCCCCGAGGAAACCAAAACAGAGAAAACGCAAACACTCCCCGTTCACAGGAAAACTGCAGACCAACGCCAACACGGCATGCGGAAGACTGCAACAAACCACACCCCAACAAGCGTAGAGCACAGGAGAATCCCCTCCCCCCCCGGAAAAACCACCACAAACAGAAGAACCCACAAGGAAAGACAAACTGAGACCCAAGCGAAACCTACCCACCACCACATCAGCTAAAGCACCCAGCACGACATACAGGAGTCCCATGCCTACCAGAGATCCGGAGCAAAACAGGAGAAAACATCAGACAATACACTAGAACAAACAGAGCAGCGGAGAGGGACTACAACTAGTGACAGAGAGAAACACCAAACCAAGGGGGGAGAAAACCAAAAGAAACAAAACCATAACTGGGTGCCACCGATTCAGGATAAGGAACAAGCCTCAGGAGCTAAGTCCACAAAACCCGGTCATCCAGACCGTAAGGCAAAAGACCACTCACTTAAGCGAGCACCGCAGAAAATGATACCACACCAAAGCACCCCGCCAAGAAGAGATGTACCCAACTCACAACCAGAACCAACATAGACATACACCTATATCCGAGACCCAAACCCAACAAACACACAGGAACAAAAAGGCGGATACTACCCAGAACAGCCATAAGCACACTAACCGGAGAAGGAGAGGGCACCAACCCAGTCTAGCCAGCTGAAGACAACTGGCCTGCCAAAGCCCCAAGAGCAGGCACGAAAATAGAGCCACCCCTGCCCCCCGCAACAGAACGCTCACTAAGTCCAGAAGATGGAGAAGGCACAAAAAATGGAGGAACCACTTCACCACCGCAGGCGTGGGACAAGGCACGCTGGAGACCACCTGGTTGCGGGTACTCTGCCGCCGCCCGGAATGGCGCCGGGAAACCAGCAGCAGAGGAGAGGTGATGGAGGGTTTGGGGTGCAGTGGCTGCAAGAACCATGCGCCGTGATCCGAAGTTTACAGCGGTACCATTGTCGTGTCAATCAGAGTTGTGATTATTTATTCATTTATTAAATTTTTTTTTATTTATATTTTTTTTATTTATTAATTTATTTTTTTAGGTATAAAAAGCGACCAAAATACGCTATATGGGACTGTAGAATATATATATTTAATTATTAATTTGCGCTTACACCCCAAACCGTGCGATCAAATGAGGATATATAACTTGATAGTTCGGACATTGACGCACGTGGCCTTTGATACCACATGCGTATGTGCATTGAAATCTACATAGTTTGTACTTTTTCATTTCATTGTAATTTATTATTCATTTATTATTATTTATAATTTTTTATTGCTGTTTTTTTTTTATTAAAATTTTTTATTTTTTTTTACATTTTTATGTATGTATTTATTTATTTATTTTTATTCATTTATTTATTTATGAATTTTTTTTTGCGCGTACGCCATTGAAGGAGTACTGCAATCGAAGATATATTTAGATAGTACGGACATGTACACAAGCAGCGATACCGTATAGGTGTATATGCTTGATGTAATACAGATTTTTATATTTTATTTAATTATTTTATTTTATTTATTAATTCATTTAGTAATTTTTTTATTTTTATTTATTTATTTATTTTTATTTATTTATTTATTTTTTTATTTATTTATTTATTTTTTTATGTATGGGGAAAAAAAAGGGGGGGGGGGGGGGGGAGTAGTGATCCAAACGTTTTATGGCAAGGGTTAAATTGATCTTCACTTTTTTTTTTTTTTTGTGTGTGTGTGTGTGTGTGTGTGCAATGCTATAGCTCCCATAGGGAGCCACAACACTGCACACACAGATCCTAACACAGATCACTTGCCATGTGTTAACATGGCAATGATCTGGGTCATCGGTGATTGATTGCTCAAGCCTGAATTTCAGGCTTGGAGCAATCAATCCACGAGCGGACGCGCAGGAGGCAGGTAAGTGACCCTCCTGCTGCGTTCCAGCTGATCGGGACATCGCGATTTAATCGCGATGGTCCCGATCAGCCCGACTGAGCAGCCGGGACGCCCGTACATACATTCAGATGCGGCGATCAACTTTGATCTCCGCATCCAAAAAGGTAATGCCGGACATCTGCCCGATCGGCGATGTCCGGCATTAGCATGGGTCCTGGTTGCTAATAGCAACCGGGACTCAGCGGCTATGCTGCGCGCTCAACTTGTGAGTGCGCATCATAGCTAGGGACACACAAATGGACGTTAATAAACGTCCATTTGCGCAAGCCTACAAAAAACAGCAGCAGCCACTCAAGGGGGCCGCCACTGCAGACGGAGGGGACAGTAACGGGGGAAGGAGGCAAAGCGCGCTCAAAAGGAGCACGCCTGGAAAGGGGGCTCGGGCCAGGGAAGAGGATTGAAGGAACGGGCAGAGAAAAGGATGAAAGGAACGGGCAGGAGATTAAAGGAACGGGCAGGAGATTAAAGGAACGGGCAGGAGATTAAAGGAACGGGACAGGGAAGGGGATTAAAGGAACGGGCAGGACAGGGGGAAGCAGAGCGGGACTGAGGAGAGGTCCGCCAGCCTCCCGAACCCAACGCCAGGGTGCAACAGGAGGGGAGGCCAGCTCAGCCACAAGCGAGCATGCCAACCCTCACCCTCCTGCTCCATCCGGGCCATAATATAAGGGGCAGATACATACCAACCGGCAGACAAAACTCCGAGTCCTGGGCAGATTGAGGGGGAAAGGGAGGCACCACAGCTATAAATACCCAGGGGAGGGCCCCTGAAAGCCCAGGAAACTATTAAACCCCTGATTGGTGCACTCCTTCCCCCCTACCCATGGGACTGCTCACCAGTCAGGGGGCAAGCTAGTTATGCACAGCTTGCCCCTCCATGATAGGAGGATGCTTCCTCATCACTGTAGGGGGACATAAAACTCAGGGGTTTAAAAGGCCCCTCCCCCATCAACACCCCCAGTGCTTTCACAGTTACTTATGGGATGATTTTAAACCCATCACCAGGTATAAGGTGGGAATATACTGTATGTTAGTTACATCATGAAGAAAACCGAATTCTTGGTAGAAATAATGAGGGAGATTTATCAAAACCTGAGCAGAGTTGAAGTTGACCAGTGGCCCAAAGCAACCAATCAGATTGCTTTTTTTTTAATTTTTAAAAAGCCTCTCTAAAAATTAAAGAAGTGATCTGATTGGTGGCTATGGGCAACTGCACAACTCTTCCTCTGCACAGGTTTTGAGAACTCTCCCCCAATGCCTTTCTCCACAGCATCCCCCTTCATGATGGAGCCATACTAGATAAGTAGCTCTACGGAGGTACCAAATGAGCAATCCTGATTGGCTATAATGTCCAATGTCTAGTGTTGGGCAACCAACCACATGGCTGCCCTATAAAATTTGTTCTGATCCCTATTTTTTGGCCACAAAGGAAAGATTACTCTCATTGAATTATCCTTTTATTGGACAATCTTTATTCTGGTAAGACTCCTTTATGGCTGATTTTATCCAAAATGGTAATTACGCCTAAACTGAATGAAAATATTGTCATCTATTTTTCAGGAATCTGTAACATCTAAGTTGAAAAAAAGTTCTTATAATGTCCAGCATGTGGAATTTCCTTTCTTCCTCCTTCTTTGGGTTGTTTTGACAGATTGAGGGTAGAATAACTTATTGGTTTCTGTGGAAATTTAAAAAAATCTTTTGGTAGAAATTCTGCATGATGTCAAAGAATGTTTTTTTTTTTTTTTTTTTTTTTTTTTTTGTAGTCTGAAAAGTTGCTCCATCATGGAATGGGCCTCTGTTTTCTAATTAACAAATAGGTGTATTTAGGAAACCCTCTTAAGTCTATGTTATTAACTTGAATGCTAACCTGTCCAATTCCCACTCTCCAGGATCTACCAATGTCCGACTTTTATAGTCTGACTGGGTATTTTCTTTCTGGGTAATTTTTCTGGTGATGTTCTATGGGTATGATGTGTCTCTCCCTGATGTCTGAGAAAGGAGACTGCCGTCATGTTGTTATTAAGGGATAAGTGTCTGATAAGTTAAGTTCCCTGTTATCACTGTAATTGCACTGCCCCATAGAATAAAGTTAAGATATCAATTTTACTGTAAAATGCACTATGTAAAAAAATAAAGCCCCTCAAAAGTTATCCCTGCCCTCAACATCAAGTACTTTTGACAGGCTGTCCTCCCTTCCACTCACGTCAATGTTACAGTGCACTTCGCAATGACATAATGCTTCAGGACCATAGGAAGAGGATCTGGAACTCACTTGCTTGAGGTGTGTATAGATTTTTTGTTTAGGTGCAGGGAGCACTAATAACAGGGGTAGAGAGATAAACTAGGTACCTAATTGGAGGCCTGCCTATTCATGGAGGGCAGCGGGAAGTCTGCCGATCTAATGAGTGCGAGTCTGCTTATTTAGAAAACTTCTCTTAATGGAAAAAATCCAGCACTCAAGATAGATAAAAAAAAAAGAACTTATTTATTGCTTCATCTTAAAAATTCTACAAAAACACATATATATATAAAAACACGAACACCAGACCAGAGTCATCGTAGAAGTCAACATGGCGGTCCTGGGCCAAATTACTCAGATAAGACACAACCCGTGAGTCCATATCCTTGAACAATGCTAATTATTATCAATTATCAAAAATACATATGTCAAAAGGAGCACACATTTAAACATGCAATTTTCAGAATGCATTGTATTTGGTTTAAAAAATAATACTGCATAATACCATAATGGGTAAAAAAAATAAATTAAAAAGGCAAACAAAAAACTCATTATCAGATCAGGTTACATACTGCTGATAGAAGTCTATAGAGAATGAAGGCAAAGAGACCTGCTGGAGAGAGACATTAAAGGGGTACTCCGGAGGAAATTTTGCCAGAAAGTTAAACAGATTTGTAAATTACTTCTATTTAAAATCCTTCTAGTACTTATCAGCTGCTGTATGATCCACAGGAAGCTATTTTCTTTTTGAATTTCTTTTCTGTCTGTCCATGGTGCTCTCTGCTGACACCTCTGTCCATGTCAAGAACTGTCCAGAGCAGGAACAATTCCCCATAGCAAAACTCTCCTGCTCTGGAGAGTTCCTGACATGAACAGAGGTGTCAGCAGAGAGCATCGTGGACAGACAGAAAAGACATTCAAAAGAATAGATCTTTGTCTGTATTATACAGCAACTGATAAGTACTGGAAGGATTTAGATTTTTTAATAGAAGTAATTTACAAATCTACACAAGCAGAAAGAAAAAATGTATAAGGAAAGCGCTCACCTCCTCCGTGCAAGTGCAATCAGTCCTTCTTCACTGTCTTCAGAATAGAAAAGTCCACGATAATCACAGCACTGATAAAAAATATCCATTTATTAGAATCCATTAAAATCCACAAAAAAATAGAAAGGTGCAGTCAGACATGTTAGAGGTAAAAACTTCCCCCTCCGCCCTTCCGTGCCTAGATACAGGGGATAGCATTGACAAGTATTTAAAGAGCTTACAGCTCCACCTATACTAGGCGTGAATATACAAAATATTTAAAAAAAAAACACATAGCAAAAAAAAATATATATATATAAAAATAAACTTCAATAACTCATAACCAAATCCAGCCTATATATCATTCAGGAATGATATATAGAGAACCCACAATTGTTTAATTTATTTCTTTGGTTTGATTAATAAACACACAGCAACCACGTCGGTTGCCACTGCATTTAAAGAAACCTTTCAAATGAAGCCATGTATTACTGGTTTTATTTTCCTGAATATGTGAAGGGTCCAAAATGGATTGTAAATTTTGTGGACGTTTTGCTGAGAACCTGCAGCCATTGTGAAGGACATTCTTGAGAATATTATCTTGTTCCAAAACAGGGAGATATTTGGTTACAATATTTTTGATATTATATTTTTTTTACTAAATGTAGTGACAAAAGTGACTAACTCCTTGAATAGGTGATTATTTGAAGAGAATCTTCTAGTTTTTGTTTGTTTAATGCAAAGTAGATCTTCTCTATTCAATGCTTGAACTTTCCTGATAGCTAATTTAATCAACCCATCAGGTTAATTCCTTTATTTCAACCTTTCTGACAATTGTACCCTGTCTGACTCAAATAGTTCCACCGAAGAACAATTTCTTTTACTGCGGATAAATTCCCCATATGGTAAGTTTTTAACAATATGTTTGGGGTGGCATGAGTTGGCGTGTAAAACCGAATTACCGGCTGTCAGCTTTCTAAAAGTAGAAGTAACAATTTTTTGATCCACCATTTCTAATTTAACATCCAAATATGTAATAACAGTAGGGTGAAAATCATAAGTAAATTTTAAAGCACAGGGAATGCTATTTAAATATTGCATGAAATTGGGTCCGGTCGCCACATCAGACCTCCAAATGATGATGATATCGTCTATGTAGCAGCCATACCACAACACATCTGAAACAAAAGGGTTAAGTGCAAATAAATACAATTCCTCCCACCACGCAACAAAAAGGATAGCTAATGAAGGTGAATATTTAGCGCCCATTGAGGCTCCCACTAGCTGTAAATAATATTTTGAATTAAACATTAAAAAAAATGATGTGTCAACAAATAATGAATAGCTGAAAGGATAAAACATTTCAAATCAGGGTTATAATTAGAATATTTATCCAAGTGGAATTCTATAGTTATCAAGGTCAAGTTGTGGGGGATGCATGTATATAGAGTTTCAGTATCACATATCAGCCATTGTATATAACCAAGGACACTAAGCAAGTGCTTGGTATCTCTGATGTACCCCAAAGTACGTTTCACCAATGGTTGCAAAAATTGGTCAACCCATTCACATAAATTGAAAGAGCCAACGCCCTCCACAATAGGTCTCAATGGTGGTGGGAATTGGCTCTAATGAATCTTCGGTAACAAATGAAAAATAGGTGTAATAGGGGAGACATTAAACAAAAAATCTAATTATTTTTGTGTAGGGACCGAAAATGCTAGTCCCTCCTCCAAAAGGCATTTCAGACTGGACTGGTAATCTGTAGTTGGATGTTTTTGAAGAGCTTCATAAGTTCTCTCGTCATTCAACATATTTTCATTCAATTTGATATAGAGTTCTTTATTCAGAAGCACCATGGCTCCACCTTTATTGGCCGATTGTACTAGCAGATCATCATTTTCTTTTAGTTCCGAAATTGCTTTTCTTTCTGCTTTAGAAAGATTTTCCTTATACTGCTCTCCAGTTTGAACATCAATTTTCATTTTCCGATGTAGGTTCACAAGTTCTTCATATATAAGTTCTTGAAAGCGATCCAACGCTTCACATGTAGACTGTATCAGATAACATGACGGGTTTTTTAAATTCCATTGATCTAAACTCCTCAATTTTATTCTCACAGTATGTTTCCTCATTTAGGGATATCAGAGAATTGAGAACAATACAGCCTTGAAATGAAAGTGTGTTTATAGTTTCAGAGGCAATTTCTGGAGACAGTTCAGATTGTAAGGGAACCGATTGCGTTTCCTGTGCCGTTTGATCCAAAAAATGTCTTTTCACCGATAGAAGCCTGGAAAAAGGATTAACGTCTTTAATTGTTTAGTAAAGATCAAAGTTATCAGTAGGTGCATATGATAGGCCTTTAGATAGTAAACTGACCTGGGCATTAGATACAATATGGGAAGACAGATTAACCACATTTATCTGTTTGTATTTGCCCTTCACTCGCTTGGAATATCTTCTTACAGTTTTTTCGGCCTCCTCGTCTTGTCCTTTTTTTGAAGACTTTTTTTCATTAGATTTTTTCACATATTTAGATTTAGACTTGGAGTAATGTGAAGCAGGTTTAGGATTTTTCGCAATAGTTTGATTATCAGTTGATATATCTGAGTCATCAGTGGATTCGTACTCTGTTTCTGTTTGGCTAAAAGAGAAATGTTTAAGTGTTGTGGATTTTTATTACCGTGGACTTTTCTAATTTACAAATCTGTTTAACTTTCTGGCACCAGTTGATTTAAGAAATTTTTTTTTTCCCACTGGAGAACCCCTTTAAGGCAAAGCTGACGCATCTAGTAAGCATAAAACTATAGGGCAGATTTATCAAAACCTGTGCAGAGGAAAAGTTGACTAGTTACCCATAGCAACCAGAAATAAAATTTTCAGAGGTCTTTAAAAAAATAATAATAATAATAATACAATTAAAGAAGCTGATTGGTTGGTATTGTAGCATTCTAGCACTTAGATTGTTAGAATTATTATTTTTTATTTTTTTGCATTTTATGTCCTATTTTAGTTTTCAGTATTTCCAGGCCTACTACTGTGTCTTGAAAATAATTCTCAAATAGATTAGAATTGGGGGGCATATTTATGCTACCAACATGCAAAAACAGTCCTGTTTATATGGCACATCTAGATAAAGGGAGAAGGTAATATGAACAGGGATGTTTGCTAAATGAATGTATTTGCATAAACATTTACCTTGACATGCCCTTCAATTTTACTACATGAGTTATGATAGCTAAAAACCTAATGTGCAGCCACAAGAAGTGTGGCCAATTTTAATTTGGAAAACCTTTACCCATGTTTACATCACAATTTTATGTGGCGACTTCAAGCACAGCTTTGGTGCACAGACAGGAACCCATCTAACCACTAAGACAATTCATTTAGGAGAGGAGATGATGACAGGATTATCTTGACTGAGTCACATTATAAAAGACATTCTGAATAACTCTGCAGGGCTGTCATTTAACTTGCAAAGGATATAAATGCCTGTGACTTATCAAGCTAACAACCGTGTACATGGCCATATTACAGCTCCAATTCTATTTTTGTCTCTAAGTAAAACTCTGGGTACATTGGGCCTGAAAGAAGTGAAATAAAATTCCTAAAATGAAAAAAAAAAAATGAAAAAAATAGTTAAAAAAATAAATCCAAATGCTGGAAAAATGAAGTCAAAGTTTGATATTTAATTTGCCTAATAACCCCTTGGGGACCGAGCCCATTTTGATCTTAAGGACCAAAGCATTTTTTGCAACTCTGACCACTGTCACTTTAAAGAGGCACTGTCATTGTTAAAAACGTTTTATATATTACAGGACTCATTATAATATGACATTTCACAATATACACCTGTTAAAAAATGTTTACATTTTCACCTTGCACTAATTTTATAAAGATCTATTCTTATATTTATGCATTTTATCCTGTTATGAATTCACCATAATGTCTTCTGATTACTGCAGGCAAGCTCCAAGTATCTTTCTCTATGTAGCATGACACAGCATAAAACCAGAGAGGAAAGGGTTACAGAGTATAGAGTACTGATTGGCTGACTGCCCAGGCTTGCTCCTGTGAGGGAGACAGACTGACACGCCCCCTCCAGCCTGCACAATTAAAAAGTAACTCACCAGCAGATAAATGCTTATATCTCTGGATAAATAGGTCTGAGACACATAAAAATGATATGCACATGATCAGGATTGGGTCCTAAGTAACATATCACTTTTTTTCTTTTTTTTTTGCACTATGACAGGTACGCTTTAAGCATTAATACATTAATAACTCTGGGATGCTTGTACTTATGAATTTGATTCAGAGATTAAAATTTAGCATTTTTATAACTTTGAAGCTCTCTGCTTGTAAGGCAAATAGACATGCCAAATAAATTATATATTGATTCACATATACAATATGTCTACTTTATGTTTGCATCATAAATCTGAAATTTTTTTTAACTTTTTGAAGACATCAGAGGGCTTCAAAGCTCAGCAGGAATTTTTTAGGGACCAGTTGAGTTTTGAAGTGGATTTGAGGGTCTTTATGTTAGAAATACCCCATAATAGACCCCATTATGAAAACTGCACCCCTCAATTGTATTCAAAATAACATTCAGAAAGTTTTTTACCCCTTTAGGTGTTTCACAGGAATAGCAGCAAAGTGGATGCGAAAATTCTAAATCTTCATTTTTTACACTAACATGTTCTTGTAGACCCATATTTTTTTTTTTTTTTTACAAATGGTAAAAGGAGAAAAAGCCCCCCAAAATATGTAACCCAATTTCTCTTGAGTAAGGAAATACCCCATATGTGGATGTAAATGCTTTGTGGGTGCACTAGAGGGCTCAGAAGAGAAGGAGCGACAATGCGATTTTGGAGAGTGAATTTTGCTGAAATGGTTTTTGGGGGGCATATCACATTGAGAAAACCCCTATGGTGCCAGAACAGCAAAAAAACACCCCACATGACATACTATTTGGGAAATTACACCCTTCAAAGAGCGTAACAAGTGGTTCAATGAGCCTTAACACCCCACAGGTGCTTGACGAATTTTCAATAAAGTTGGACGTGAAAATGAAAAATATTTTTTTTTCCCACTAAAATGCTGTTACCTCAAATTTTTCATTTTCACAAGGGGTAATAGGTGAAAATGTCCCCCAAAATTTGAAACACCATTTCTCTCGAGTAAGGAAATCTATCATATGTGTACGTAAAGTGCTCTGTGGGTGCACTAGAAGGCTCAAAAGGTAAGGAGTGACATTGGGCTTTTGGAAAGCAAAAAAAACACCCCACATGGCATACTATTTGGGAAACAACACCCCTCAAGGAACGTAACAAGGGGTACAGTGAGCCTTAACATCCCACAGGTGTTTGACAACTTTGCGTTAAAGTTGGGTGTGAAAATGGATTTAATTTATTTTTACTAAAATGCTGATGTTACCCCAAATTTTTCATTTTCACAAGAAGTAATAGGTGAAAATGTCCCCTCAAATTTGAAACCCCATTTCTCTCGAGAAAGGAAATACCTCATATGTGGATGTAAAGTGATCTGCGGGTCCACTAGGGGTCTCAAAAGGGAAAGAGCGACATTGGGCTTTTAGAAAGCGAATTTTGGTGAAATGGTTTTTGGGGGGCATGTCTCATTTAGGAAGCCCCCATGGTGCCAGGACAGCAAAAAAAAAAAAAAAACACCCCACATGGCACACTATTTGGGAAACTACACCCCTAAAGGGACGTAACAAGGGGTGTAGTGAGCATTTACACCCCACTGGTGTTTGACAGATCTTTGTAACAGGAAATGTAAAATATGTGTAGCTCACTTAGGATAAAAGAAATAATGTGCTTGAGGTTAAAGGTGTTGCCTTCACCCAAAAGGCCTAATGTAATATGTAGAAATTATAAATATAAATATTTATGTGAACCAGTCCTCAAAAGCACAGGGGAGAGAAAAAGGAAAAGACTAGTGGAGATAGGATCCAAGAAATGGTCTTTATTATATAAAAAGGATATATATGACCAATCGCCTAGCAGGGCCCTTGCTAAAGGCGAATGGAATATACTGGGTAAAAAATAGATATAATAAAAAATATGGTAGTGAGTGTAGCGACAATAGCTACAATAGGAAATTCATGGACAGGTAATGCAGACAATGTGGCAAACACTGTCAGCGATGAAGATGTCAAGTCTCGGTGCACAGCACCACTCACCCTCCTTTGGAGTCCTCAGGTCCGGGCTGGCACGGCTGAGTCCGGCACTCTGGATATCAATGCCCGCCTGGGTGGTATGCTGGGTGAATGGCTGAATCTCCGGGGGTCCGAGTGTCCTGGGCTGGCACGGGAGCTGTCCGGCCTTGGGGAGGATGATGTCCAGGAGTAACTCTGCCGACCGGGGCTGTGAGAGGATGCAGGTAACAGGTGGTGCGGATTGCACGTATGAATAAGGTGCTAACAGCGCGCGTGCAGCAGTGGTCCCGGAATCGCGGGCATCCAGCTGTTGCAATTGGAATATGGCAGATACAGTCTATTTGAAGTGATATACACTTATGGATAAGGTGCAGATACCTATAGCTACTGAAGAAAAGGCCCGCGGCCTTGAAACGCGTCTATCCCATTATCTGCACCTTATCCTTAAGTGTATATCACTTCAGGCGCCCCCTGCCATAGACTTGCATTAAGGGGACGGGCCGTGATGTCATGAGGGGCGGAGCCATGATGTCACGCTGCTCCGTCCCCTGTATCACCCGTCATTACGCACAGAGCGAACTCTATCTGTGCAGTAATGATAGCGGGGTCCCCAGCAGCGGGACCGTGGCGATCTAACATCTTATCCCCTATCCTTTGGAGTAGCCCTTTAACTGTTGCCTTGAAATACCACAGGGCTCTGAAGTGAAAGCGCGCCATGCGCATTTGAGGCCTAAATTAGGGATTTTCATAGGGGTGTACCCGAATGCAAGCATTACACTTGCCTCCTCCACCAAAAATACTGTACGTCAGTTTTCCCCAAACAGGGTGCCTCCAGCTGTTGCAAAACTCCCAACATGCCTGGACAGTCAATGGCTGTCCGGCAATACCGGGAGTTCTTTTGCAACAGCTGGAGGCTCCCTTTTGGAAAAACTGACATACAAGACGTTTTTTATTTTTATTGGGGGGGGGTGATGGGGGGGGGCACAGTGCAAAGGTTTAGTGTATATGTAATGTTTTACTCTTTATTTAGGGTTAGTGTAGGGTTTTTAGGGTACATTCACACAGGCAAAGATTTACAGTGAGTTTCCGGCTGCAGCGCGTGGGGGTAAAACTACAACTCCCAGCATGCCTGACAGACCATGCATGCTGGGAGTTGTAGTTATGCAACAGCTGGAGGCACACTGGTTGGTATTGGGAAACACTGAGTTAGGTAATAGACTACCGCAGTGTTTCCGCACCTCAGTGTTACCTAACTCAGTGTTACACAAACCATGTCCCTCCATTTGTTGCAAAACTACAACTCCCAGCATGCATGGTTTGTCAGTGCATGCTTGGAATTATGGTTTTTAAACAGCAGGAGGCACACAGGTTGGGAAACACTGAGTTAGGAAACAGACAATGTTTCCCAAGCAGTGCACCTCCAGTTGTTGCAATACTACAACTCTCAGCATGCCCAGACAGTTGGGAGTTGTAGTTGTGCAATAACTGGAAAACAGTTTGGAGACCACTGTGTAGTGGTCTCCAAACTGCAGCCCTCCAGATGTTGCAAGACTTCAACTCCAAGCATGCCCATACTGCCCAGGCATGCTGGGAGTTGTAGTTCGGCAACATCTGAAGGGCCAGATGTTGCCAAACTACAACTCCCAGCATGCTTGGACAGTCTCAGCATGCTGGGAGTTGTAGTTTTGCAACATCTGGAGGGGCACAGTTTGGAGACCACTATACAGTGGGTTCCAAACTGTGACGCTCCAGATGTCAATTCAAAGCATGCCGAGACTGTCAGTTTTAGTTCTGCAACATCTGAAGGGCCAGATGTTACAGAACTACAACTCCCAGCATGCCTGGACAGTCTGGGCATGCTGAGAGTTGTAGTTTTGCAACATCTCCCCAAACTGGTGGCCCTCCAGATGTTGCAAAACCATAACTCCCAGCATGCCCAGACAGCCAAAGGCCAGGACCTGTATCTGGGAAACCATCGCCGCCTCCACTTGCTTGCGCCTCCTGTCAGCCGCCGGTCCCTGGTCATCGCGTGAGCCCAGGTAATTGCTGCGCCATCTTCCCCCGCTCTGGCCCGACATCCAGGGGCAGATTCGATCATCCCTATTTTCCAGGCTATCGGATGATCAGCGACCCGATCAGCCCGGAATAGCCACAAATCGCCGATCTGAATTGATCAGCGATTTGCGGCCG
The DNA here is from genome assembly GCF_029499605.1 of Hyla sarda. Taxonomy (NCBI): domain Eukaryota; kingdom Metazoa; phylum Chordata; class Amphibia; order Anura; family Hylidae; genus Hyla; species Hyla sarda. The sequence continues at coordinate 213,940,853 of NC_079190.1, read as the reverse complement.
ACATGGGGGGGGGATCTCAAGACCCCCCCAGGAATTTGCATGCGATGCCTGCTGAATGATTTCAGCAGGCATCCCGTTCCGATCCCCGTCCGGCTAGCGG
>NC_079190.1:213844553-213940553 GCF_029499605.1 Hyla sarda | reverse complement strand
TGCCTCTATTTTGACGACCTATAACTCTTTCTGTATAAGCGGCGGTATGAGGACTCATTTTTTTGCGCAGTGATCTGTACTTTTTATTGATACCACATTTGCATATATAAAACTTAAAAAAAGAGGCACTGTTATTGTTGAAAACTTTTCATATATTGCAGGACTCATAATATGCCATTTCACAATATACAATTATAAAAAAAATTTGGATTTTCACATGAAATTAAAGCTTAAAATAGCTGCCACGAGGGGTCGCCTGTCTTTTAGCCAGACAGACCAGTTTAGATTTTGTAGCACACTAGATTCTAGCCGTTAAGCATACCGGTATCCAGTATAGGAGATCCCTATAGAGCAGTGGTTCTTAACCCCAGGGGTTCAGTGAGTCAGTCTCGGGGGTTCGGCGGGGGAGGCCCGCCGGGTGTTTTTGCCTCAGCACATTCCTGTGTTCCGAAAGATGCTTTCGGAACACAGGAACACCTCTGTTAAGTCCCTGCGGCCCCGCGTTTACTTTAAAAAACGGGAGCTAGCGCACGTAGGGACGTCACTCACGTCCCATGCGTGCGCCCATGGCAACGGAGCGCGGAGGAGCGGAGAAGAAGCAAGAAGGACGTGCGCTGGCAGTAAGTGTTTACCAGCTGCGCGTCAGCTTCGGTGTTCCGACCAGTGATCCTCCAGTACTGCTATGGCCGGACCCGAGGAGCGGTGGTCCGAACACTGAAGTGGGGCAGTACACAGGCATACAGCCTCCAGCCATACTGTATGGCTGGAGGCTGTATGTCTGTGGGGGAACATACTGCACCTAATGTGGGGGGAACTATACTGCCAGCCTAATGTGGGGGAACATACTGCCGGCCTAATGTGGGGGGACTATATTGCACCTAATGTGGGGGAACATACTGCCAACCTAATGGTGCGGACTATATTGCACCTAATGTGGGGGAACATACTGCCAGCCTAATGGTGCGGACTATATTGCACCTAATATGGGGGAACATACTGCCGGCCTAATGTGGGGGAACATACTGCCGGCCTAATGTGGGGGACTATATTGCACCTAATGTGGGGAACATACTTCCAGCCTAATGTGGGGTACTATACTGCACCTAATGTGGGGGAACATACTGCCAGCCTAATGTGGGGGGACTATATTGCACCTAATGTGGGGGAACTATACTGTCAGCCTAATGTGGGGAACTATATTGCACCTAATGTGGGGGAACACTGCCTGCTTAATATTGCACCTAATGTGGGGGGGGGGGGGGGAACACTGCCTGCCTAATGTGTTGGGGGAACACTGCCTGCCTAATGTGGGGGGGAGGGGACACTGCCTGCCTAATGTGGGGGGGGGGGGGGGAACACTGCCTGCATAATGTGGGGGAACACTGCCATTGTTGCGAAAACTACATTAGAGTGGCACTTGCCAAGGTAAAGCCGCGCATTTCTGAACTGGTCTCTGAAAGACAACAGCAGAAGTCACACTGATTTGCAGTAAATATTCATTGTTTTTGTGTGAAAATCATGTTTTCATGGTTTTGTTCTTTGTTCTTAATGGTTTTCTTCATTTTGTGCACCTATGTATAAATATATATTCAAATATCCTATGTTTTGAATTTGAAAAAAATATTTTATTTTTCCAATTAAGAAGGGTTCGGTGAATGAGCATATGAAACTGGTGGGGTTCAGTACCTCCAACAAGGTTAAGAACCACTGCTATAGAGTGGATGCGCAGGCACGCACTGCCTGTGAACGAGCATAGGGGGAGAGCACGCACGCACGCACGCACGGTCACTCAGCCCCCCCCCCCCCCCCCCCCCCCCCCCCTCTACTCTACTGCATCCTGACAAGCACCAAGGTAAGTTGCTAATTTAGCCCTTACAGAGCATTGAGAGGCCTTACTGCTGCGGAGAACACATTTCCAATTATGTCAGGAAGCTGCTGCGGGTGGGTGCGGGCACAATTCAAAATATGCCGCATTCCGGAGGCTGCTGCTGTGGGTGGGCGCAGGCGGTCAGGCGCTATGCCTGCGGGTCCCGCAAAATCCTGCAGCAGCCTCCACTGTGTGAACTCCTGTGCCTCTCTCCTTTGTCTCCTTGGATTTTGTGGAGCCGGCCCTGGAGGATCGTCGCTGCATCCCCGGCCCCAGCTGGGTCTGTTAGTGACTGCATCTTAGCTATCCTCCCACCCAGGGCCTCTGCACATGGGGCTACGTGCACTGCTGAACATTGCACCCTAGTGTATTCCACAGATCCAAGGGTGCGATGCTCTGCAGTCTGCACATCCCCACCATGTGTATAGCGCTGTGTGTATGTACATTCCTATACAGGTGGGGGTATGTGCAGACTGCAGAGCATTGCACCCTAGGGTCTTCTACAGACTAGGGTGCGATGTTCTGCAGTCTGAACATACCCTATAGGAGCTATAACAAAAAGTGTAAAAAAAAAAAAAATGAACCCCTTCCCTAAATAAAAAAATGTAATCCACCCCCCCCCCCCCCCGCCTTTCCCATTTTTTAAAATAAAATAATGTAAAAAATGTTTACAGACAAGGGTGCACCACTCAGCACATACTCCCCATGTAATACACACACTGCTATACATGGAAGGTATGTGCAGAGCATTGCACCCTAGTGTCGCCTACGTTAGTGGGAGAGGGTGGGATTGGACAAACATTTTAGTGAGAGCGGGCGGGATTGGTAAAAAAAAAAAATTATTGGGAACAGGTGGGAGTGTGATTGAAAAACCAGTCCCACGCCGGGCTCTTCTTTGTACAGTACAGACTGCCAGCAATTAGATGAAAGGTTAGACCTCCAGGGGCTGTAGGCATTGTCTCCCCTACTTTGGTCACTCCCGCAGCTTCAGAACTACAACTCCCATCATGCATCTACAGACTGCTTGGGCATTACAAGAGTTTTGCACTAGGTGGAGGGTCCAAGGTTTCTGACGATTCCTGCCCACTTCTCCAATGTATGTGTTTCACTCTTGCCCGTTACCACATGTGCGTACATTCCTACCCACTCCCACTAACATTTATCCGATAAAAAAAAAAAAAAACACTTTGGCTGAAAAACCCCTTCCACACTGTCCCCCAGCTTTCCCAAGCTCCTGAATGTGCCAGGAGCTTGGGAAAGCTCAACTGCACATCAACTGCATGGCCGCCATTGCCCAGATTATTATATGATTTCTGATTTTTCCAGTGCATAAAGTATTCCCTTACGTCCTAACCAGTGGCACAGATGGGGTATTCTGCCCCCCCATGTATCTTCCTGGGGACCTGTGCCCAAGGTGGATTTGACCATCTCCAAATTATCCAAGCAGACATTGGTACCCTCGGATGATGGCTCTAGCTTCCAGGATGCCATGGACTGTAAGGCCGATTGCACTTTTCAGCGCACTTACTCCACCGCCTCGGCGTCCACCTCTGTGGCGATAGCTAAGTTCCTGAGAAACAGGTTCTCTCAGATTCAGTCTGACCTAGACCAAGGGGTCTCTAGGGATGACATTTTGGCCTCCTGTAAGACAGCTAGTTTAGCCGTCGACTTCCTCTGTGATGCCGCCCCTCAACAGCTTGAGTTGGCCTCTAAATCCATGGCCCTTTCTTCAGCGGGGTGTCGCCCCTTATGGCTGAAGCCGTGGAGGTCTGATACCTCCTCTAAGCACACTGTGTGCTGAGACCTACGAGCCTTGCATTCTTTTGGAGCTGAGCTCGACCGCATTATGGAGGGACTATCTGATCGGAAAGGGAAATCTCTTCCTCAGCAGTCCTTTCGCGGTCGAGGAGAAAGGTATGGAGCCAGATCTGGCTCCCAAGCCAAACCCCAGAAGGATTGGGGGTCCCAAAAGCAAAGGGGTAGTAGACGCCCCAGGGGCTCCAAGGGTGGAAGATCCTCAGCACCCTGACTACAGGCCTCCTTGAGGCTCTTGGATACCGACCAGTGCTACCACTCTATCCCCACTCCCTTACCCATCTCTTCCTGTAGGTGGACATCTCCACCATTTCCTAGATGCTTGGAGGACCCATATCAAAGATCCCTGGGTCCTTCGAATTATTTCGGAAGGGTACAGAGTGGATTTGGAGGATACTCCTCTGGACAAATTTGTAAGAACCAGCCTTCTATCTTCCAACAAACAAAAGATTCTGGAAGTCTATATTCTGGAATATCTCCAGAAGGGTGCCTTGGAGGATGTTCCCTCTCAAGAGCAGGTGGCGGGCATCTATTCTCCAGTGTTTCTGGTTCCCAAGGTCACATCAGATCTGAGGATGATCATAGACTTAAAGGAGTAGTCCAGTGGTGACTCAGTGGTGAACAACTTATCCCCTATCCTAAGGATAGGGGATAAGTTGCAGATCGCGGGGGGGGGTCTGACCGCTGGGGCCCCCTGCGATCTCCTGTACGGAGCCCCAAGAGCCCGCGGGAAGGGGGCGTGTCAACCTCCGCACGAAGCGGCGGCCGACACGCCCCCTCAATACAACTCTATGGCAGAGCCGAAGCGCTGCCTTCGGCAATCTCCGGCTCTGCCATTGAGATGTATTGAGGGGGCGTGTCGGCCGCCGCTTTATGCGGGGGTCAACACCCGCTATCTGGCCGGAGAGCCGGGGCCCTGTACAGAGAGATCGCAGGGGGCCCCAGCGGTCTGACCCCCCGCGATCTCAAACTTATCCCCTATCCTTAGGATAGGGGATACGTTTTTCACCACTGGACTACCCCTTTAACGTTCTTCAACCAATCTTTCAATTCACAATTCAGTCTGTTATCAATCAATCTTATCAATCTTCTTATGCCAGGGAATTTCCTGGCAACGTTGGTCCTCAAGGATGCTTATCTTAATAGCCCCATCCACTCTGGGTCCAGAAGATTCTTAAGGATCTCTGTTCAAATTCAGGAAATTCTAAGGCACTATCAGTTTGTCGCCCTCCCATTCGGGATTTCTTCGGCCCCTCATACCTTTACCAAGGTAGTAGCTTCTGTGGTGGCCGCACTAAGACTTCAGGGACTGTGTATAGTTCCTTACCTAGACGACTGGTTTCTCAAAGCCTCCTCCCAAGCGATCCTTTCCCAACATATTCACACTGCTGTGTCCTTTCTCCATCAACTAGGCTGCATAATCAATTGGAACAAATCCAATCTTCAACCAGCCACGTCCGTGAAATTCCTAGGTTTCATGTTAGACTCCGTAGCGATGACTATTTATCTAACTCCCGAAAGAAAGCTACGGGTACAGGACACAGCCCAATCTCTTAGTTCCCAAGCGGGTAACTCTCCCCTATCTAATGAAGATGTTGGGACTAATCTCCACAACCGCGGAATCGGTAGCTTGGGCTTTGTGGCACCTACGTCCGCTTCAGTCGCAAGTATTAGCCAAGTGCGATCACAGTTTGATGGGACTAAATTCCTTGCACTCCCTGTCTCAAGTCCGGTCCTCTCTACGTTGGTGGGCTCACCTTCAGGACGGAAAATCTCTGAACCAACCCGTTTGGATCATACTTACCACAGACGCGTCCCTTGTAGGTTGGGGTGCGCATCTTCTGGACAAAAAAAAACAGTCCAAGGGACTTGGTCACCCCAGGAGAAGTTATTATCCTCGAATCTCCTAGAGATTCGTGCCATCAGATTGGCTCTTTTCCATTTTGCCCCTCATATTCAGGGCAAAGCTGTGAGAGTCAAGTCACACAACATGACAGCTGTCCTATATATCAACAAACAGGGAGGCACAAAGTCTCCTGAGATAGGTGTGATTCTGCATTGGGCAGAATTGAACCTCACCCACTTATCGGCCATTCATATCCGGGGTACTCGCAATGTAATAGCAGATTGCCTGAGCAGAGGCCTTCCAACTGGAGAGTGGTCTCTCCATCCAGACATCTTTCATCAGATCACGCTCAGGTGGGGCATGCCAGAGATCGATCTCATGGTAACGAGGTTCAACGCCAAGGTGGACAGATTCTGTTACCTCTTGGCGGTAGATGCTCTGTCAATCCTTTGGAGGTTCAGGCTGGCCTACATCTTTCCTCCTATTTCCTTGATCCTGAGGGTATTGATGAAAATCATGCAGGACCAAGCCTCTGTGATAGCCATCATTCCATATTGGCCAAAAAGAGCTTGGTTCACCCAACTCATTCAGATGAGTCCGGGTAAATTTTGGAGGCTTCCCCAGAGCAAGCAATAGTGTCAGGGGACACTCACAGCTGCTCCAACATACAAATACAGAGTACCTCTTGAGAAAGGGAAACCGAAACGATCGTAGGGGTCGGGGCTCTGCTGCTTATGATGGGTAAGATTACTCTCTTGATTTAATTCAATCTTTAGTATACTTATAGTCTGCATGCATCCATGGACAGTGTCTGAGATTACTATATATATTTAACATTGTGCAGTAATATTGCGATAATTACCACTAGTCCATATACATATGCACTTTTGGCATTTTTTTTTGTATACTCGGGCATTTTATTTAATGTATATCTCACTACTGGCATTGTGGTAGGAGTTATCTATGGCATGGAGTGCAGCCTATAGGAACTGAGAGTATACATCTAGATTCATCACTTGTCCATACTTGTCAGTAACCCCATTTTTTTTTACTATTACTTTACCTCAATTCCACTTCCAATTATTTATATGCGTCTTTTCACATTGTTTTTTAATAATACAATAAAACATGATTTTATTCGTCAAGGTGTTGTCTGAACTCTTCTTTTTCTCTGTATACATGACTTTGTGAGTTCCCCTGTATTCATGCAGGAATTAGTGTACCCCCGAATATATGCCAGCAAGGCAAGGGGTTATTACACGCATTATTTGCTGGAACCTGTATTAAAAATGTTCAACCTGACAGCCTTGAGGTTGATCGGTCCCTTCCAGTAGTAGAAGGGCTCTCAGGGTCGGTCTTGATAACATTGTCGTACTCCAGATCTGAAGCTACAACTAGATCTTATGGAAGAATATGGAACACATTCTCATCCTGTGTCAGCTACACCATCTGTCTCCAAAGAATCCTACCATTCCTGCTGTTTGGCAATTCCTGCAAGATGGATTGGACAAAGGACTATCTCCTTCCACCCTAAGAGCGCAAGTATCCGCTATATTGGCTTTCCTCAATAAGTCTCTTTCTCAAGAACCCCCTAATTAGAAGGTTCCTGAAAGGAGCCTCTAGAAATATACCTACAATCATTCAACCTATCCCTGCTTGGGATTTATCGGTAATGCTCAGGGGGTTATCATCTCCCCCCTTTGAGCCTTTAGAGGAGATGGATTTAAAATTCCTTACACTTAAGGTTCCACCTTTCTGTTGGCCATCACTTCTGCAAAACGAGTCAGAGAACTCCAGGCTTTTTCCGCCTTTGTGCCTTATATTAAAGGACAAGTCTCACAGTAAACAATTGTTCAGCTTTTAGTGCAGAAGGTAAAGTTATACAGGTTTGTAAATCACTTCCATTACCAATGCTGCTTAGAAACCAGCTTTATCTGCATTGTTCTGTCTGACAGGATATTCAGCTGTTCCTGGTTTTCATGACTTTCGACCCCCTATTCAGGCTGTTATCAGCAGCATCCAGGGGCCGTGACGTGACAATTACCCAGAAAACCCCTGTGCTGCAGAGAGCTGCCTGAGCTCGGGCTTAGCCCCTCCCATCTGATGAATATTCACACTGTCCTCCCTCTGTTCTGCAGTGATTGGCTGAGCAGCACTGCCTATATGCCGGCTGATTCAGATCATAGTTCTCTCCCCTCTCCTTGCTAATGTTTTTACACTGATAACGGAGGAGAGGGGGGAGGGGAGGGAGCTGCCAGCGTAGGGCTGTCACACTGAGAATGGAGGGAGAGTAGAATTGTCACACTGAGCACTGGGGAGAGAGGAGTGCAGGGCAGAGTAGGGAGGAGGTGATTGTGCCAGTGTAAAGCTGTTTCATTGAGAGGAGGAGGGGGAGGGAGTGATTTTACAGTGTAAAACTGCAGCTTCAACTCCAGGGTCCCTCTCTCTGAGCACTGAGATTACATTTTGTTTCCTCGTGGCCACCCTGCTGTATAGGGATATGATAGGAGCTCAGTGTTATGTGACCACCCTGCTGTATAGGGATATGATTGGAGCTCAGTGTTATGTGGGAGTGACTAACATAAGTTAGGGGTGGTAACAAGTTCTCTGCTCAGGCAGCTGAGAGCAGGAAATGAGAGCAGTGCATGCAGGGAAATGTAGTCTTTGAGATCACAGGGATAGCCACCATAACCAGGAAGTAACTGGAATTTATGAGCTGAATAGCCGGTGAATGGGGGCCGGAAAAAAAATCACAAACATGTCAGAGAGGTGGTAGGTGAATATACTATGGAATGGCTAGGTATTTTTTTTTTCTTTGCTGCATGGGATATCTTCTTTAAGTTCCTCCCGGATAGTGTTCTTCTTAAGTTTTTGCCTACCTTTATTCCTAAAGTGCCAACATTTGCTAATATCAACCAGTTTATTTCTCTTCCTGTGTTAGCTCCACTCCACGGAAGATACGAGAGTCCTTCGCACCCTCGACCTGTCGAGATGTCTCAGGATCTACCTGGATCGATCCAAGGAATTCCGTAAGGATGAAAACCTTCTTATCCTTTTTTCTAGTGCCCGTAAGGGACACAGGGCTTCCAAACCAACTATTAGTCAATGGATTAAAGATGCCATTCTGGAGTCTCATGTTTCTCAGGGTCTGGAGCCCCCTGAATTTTTTTAAAGCTCACTCTACCAGAGCAGTAGCTGCTACTTTTGCAGAAAGAAGCTCGATTCCTTTGGAACTCATCTGTAAGTCTGCTTCTTGGAGTTCTCACTCCACTTTCATCTATCACTATAGAGTAGATTCTAGAATAGGTAGCTATTCCTCATTTGGGCGGTCGGTATTATCCTCCGCCAGCCATGAGTGCCCTCCCATGGGGGTATCTACTTGCTAAATTCCCATCTATGCCACTGGTTAGGACTAGAGATGAGTGAACTTACAGTAAATTCGATTTGTCACGAACTTCTTGGCTCGGCAGTTGATGACTTATCCTGCATAAATAAGTTCAGCTTTCAGGTGCTCTCCTAAGACTGTATCCACCTTTTCCAGCCCACCGGAGCACCTGAAAGCTGAACTCGTTTATGCAGGATAAGTCATCAACTGCCAAGCCGAGAAGTTTGTGACAAATCGAATTTACTGTAAGTTCGCTCATTTCTAGTTAGGACGTAAGGGAATCGTTTATTTCTAACGATAATTTGTTTTCCCTTAGTCCTAACAGTGGCACAACAATCCCTCCCTTACTATCTATTTCTTTCTTTTACTTGTAATTACACAAGGGTGTGGGGCTCTTTCCCAACATATAGGGGGTGGGAGGGTCTAGATATTTATTTAAGGTTGTCAATAAAATATCCACCTGTCCTAACCAGTCCATGGGGGGCGGAATACCCCATTTGTGCCACTGTTAGGACTAAGGGAAAACAAATTATCGCTAGAAATTAACGAATATAGCTATAAACAGATATGCCATTCAGGAGCATGGAAAAGCTATGTCAGATATTCTCACCTAGCTTTTCTATGCTTCAGAATTGCATTTCTGCTTATAGCTAAATTACTTTAGGACCAGGCAAATTTCAGAAAGCATGCAATAATCCCTAGAATGGCTGCCATGTGGTTGATGAACTAAGCATATGTGCTATTCAGGAGCCTAGAAAAGCTGTGTGAGACCATCAGATCTTCTAAGGCCAGGTCCACAATGTGGAATCTCCATCCAGACTAAATCCAGTCGGAGACTCTGAGTGCATGCAGCACTGAGTGAATAAGTCTGCACTAGTACCACGGAGACATCTCTGTCCCCATAGCTTTACTAAGAAAAGATAAAACAGATAAAAGTACAGCATTTTTATGAATACGTTTTCTATCTAAAACATCCTTGCACTAATTTTATGAAGATCTAATCTTACATTTATACATTTTATCCTGTTATGAACTCACCATAATGTCTTAGGAATACTGCAGGCAAGCTCCAAGCATCTTCCTCTGCGTAACATGTACAGCATGAAACCAGAGAGGAAAGGGTTACAGTGCGGTGATTGGCTGACAGCTCAGGCTCCTATGAGACTCAGAGCAGATGAGTCATCCCAGTGGGGGAGACAGACTGACAAGCCCCCTCCAGCCTGCGCAATGAAAAAGTAACTGAGCAGCAGATAAATGCTTTTATCTCTGGATATATTGGTCCGAGACACATAAAAATCATATGCACATGATCAGTATTAGGTACTGAGTAACATATACATTTATATTTGTTTGCACTATGACAGGTAAGCTTTTTTTTGGAATATGATGTGACAAAAAAAAGCAGCAATTTTGGAATTTTGGACTTTTTTTTTAAAAATGTTTACGCCGTTCACCGTACAGGATCATTAACATTATATTTTGATAGTTCGGACACTTACGCACGCGGCAATACCAAATATGTTTATTAACCCCTTAAGGAGCACAGGTTTTTTGCACTTTTTAAAATCAGAACGCTTTAAATTTTGCACCCACAGACCCATATGAGGGCTTGTTTTTTGTGCCATCAAATGTACTTTGTAATGACATCAATCATTTCACCCAAAAATGTATAGCGAAATCAGAAAATCATTATTTGTGGGCAAAATTGGAAAAAAAAACAACTATTTTGTAACTTTAAGGGGTTCAGATTCTACGCAGTGCACTTTTCGGTAAAAATGACACCATATATTTATTCTGTAGATCCATACGGTTACAAGGATACCCAATTTATATAGTATTTTTTTTATTTTACTACTTAAAATATAACTACATGCACCAAAATTAGTATGTTTAAAATTGTCACCTTTTGACCCCTATAACTTTATTTTTCCGTATACGGGGCAGTTTTTATCGGTACCATAATTGTTTTGATGGGACTTTTTGATTGTATACCCTAAAAATGTATAAAAAGCAAAGTGACCAAAAATAAGCAATTTTGGAATCTGGAATGTTTTTATGTGTATGACATTGACCGTGCGGTTTATAGGGGTACTCCGGTGAAAACCTTTATTTTATTTTTTTTTTAATCAACTGGTGCCAGAAAGTTGAACAGATTTATAAACTACTTCTATTAAGAAAATCTTAATCCTTCCTGTATTTATTAGCTGCTGAATACTACTTTTATTTTCTTTTTGAAACACAGAGCTGTCTGCTGACATCATGAGCACAGTGCTCTCTGCTGACATCTCTGTCCATTTTAGGAACTGTCCAGAACAGCATATGTTTGCTATGGGGATTTCCTTTTACTCTGGACAGTTTCTAAAATGGACAGACATGTCAGCAGAGAGCACTGTGCTCATGATGTCAGCAGACAGCTCTGTGTTTCAAATGGAAAAGAATTTCCACTGTAGTATTCAGCAGCTAATAAGTACAGGAAGGATTAAGTTTTTTTAATAGAAGTAATTTACAAATCTGTAACTTTCTGGCACAAGTTGACTTTAAAAAAATAAATAAATAAATAAAAAAAAATAAAGGTTTTCACCAGAGTACCCCTTTAATTGACTTTTTTTTTATAGTTCGGACAATTACGCACGCAGTGATACCACATGTATATTTACATATATTTTTAATTTTAATGGGAAAAGGGAATGGGGGGGGGGGGGGGGGGTTATTCAAACTTTTATTCAGGAAGGGGTTAAATCATATAAACTTTTTTTTAACACTTTTTTTTAGCCCCCCCCCCCCCCCCAAAAGGAGACTATTACATGCAATCCTTTGATTGCATACACAGAACAATTCTATGCCATCAATGCATAGCATTGATCAGTGTAATGTGTGTTCGAATGCTCCAGCCTAGATCTCAGAATTAGAGTAATCAAACGCCAATCGGACAGTGAGGAGAAAGGTAAGGCGCCTCCCGCTGTTCGGGACGCCGCGATTTCACTGCGACAGTCCCGAATAGCTCCGCTGAGCTAACTCGCAGTATTTTCTCCTGGTGTAGACACCACAATCAACTTTGATTGCGGTGTTTAAAGGGTTAATACCAGACATCAGCCTGATCGCGATGTCCGGTATTAGCTGTGGGTCCTAAGCACGCTAAGCTCCTGAGCACGCTTCACATAACAGGAGTGCAAAATGGAAAAAATTGACAATTTACACTTTTATTGGGGGAGGGGATTTAACATTTTTTTTTAAAGTCTTTTTATGTCCCCATACGGTACTATTTATAGCAACCACTTGATAGCTAATACTGTTCAGTGCTATGCATAGGGCATAGCATTAATCAGTATTATCAGCGATCTTCTGCTCAATCTCAGCCTAGAGCAGGAGACCCCTAAAGACAGAGAGGAAGGTGATGGGACCTCCATCCGCTATTATGGATGATCGGATCCCCACTGCGCGGGTGATCCGATCATCCATTTTACCGACCGCACTGCCGCAGATGCTGTGATCTGTATTGATCATGGCATTGAGGGGTTAATGGCGGACATCAGCGCGATCGCTCATGTCCTCCATTACCAGCAGGTCCCTGGCTGCTGATAGACGGGACCTGCAGTGCATGACGCGAGCTTGCGGTTGTGTACAGGATGTAAATGAATGTCCTGGTGTGTTAAGTACCACCACACCAGGAAGTACATTTACGTCCTGCGTTGTTAAGGGGTTAAAGTCAGTAGGCCCACCATGATAACATGTGGTATATTTTTATATTGTTTTACATCAGTAAATCAGATTTGTGAATTACTCCTATTTAAAAATCTTAATCCTTCCAGTACTTAGCTGCTGTATGAAGTTCTTTTCTTTTTTGAATTCCCTTTCTGTCTGACCACAGTGATCTCTGCTGACAGATTTGCTCCTACTCTGGACAGTTCCTAAAATGGATAGAGGTGTCAGCAGAGAGCACTGTGGTCAAAAAGAAAGGAAATTGAAAAAGAAAAGAACTTGCTCTGGAGCATACAGCAGCAGATAAGTACTGGAAGGATTAATATTTTTAAATAGAAGTAATTTACAAAACTTTCTGGCACCAGTTGATTTAAAAAAAAAAAAAAAAAAAAAGGTTTTCCAGTGGAGTACCCCTTTAACCCCTTTGGAGTACCATTTTTAACCCCTTAACATGCACCATAAATGTATGGCGCTGCATAGTGTCACATAGCGCACAGCGCCATACATTTACGGCGCGGCTGTGATGTGAGCGCAGGAGATGCGCTCGCTTCATTCGTGGCGGGTTCCGGCGGCTGTCAGCAGCTGCCGACCCGCCGTAATGGCGGACATGAGTGATCGCGCTGATGTCTTCCATTAACCACTCAGATGCCGTGATCAATACAGATCACGGCATCTGTGGCATTTATAATGGCTGATCTGATCGCCTGCTGCACTGCCGCGGGGATCAGATCAGCCAAGATGGCGGACGGAGGTCCCCTCACCTGCCTCTGTCCGACTCTCGGGATCTTCTGCACTGATCTGCCTTTCAGCAGACCAGAGCAGAAGATTGCCGATAACACTGATCAGCGCCATGCCCTATACATAGCACTGAAAAGTATTAGCAAACTACAAAAGTGTAAAATGAATGTAAAAAAACAAAAGTTTTTAAAAAAGTGAAAAAAAAATATTGAAAAATCCCCTCCCCAATAAAGTTTTAAATCACCCCTTTTCCCCATAGTAATACAAAAAAGCGTAAAAATACGAAAAATAAACATATTTGGTATCACCGTGTGTGTAAATGTCCAAAATATAAATATATAATGTTAATGATCCCATACGGCAAACGGCGTTAACGTAAAAATAAAAAAAGGCAAAAATTTCTGCTTTTTTGTCACATTAAACTGCTACATTTTTTCAAAATGTCCTATATAAGCCAATGTGGTAGCAAAACAAACTACAGATCATGGTGCTAAAAATTACCCTCACACATCCCTGAATACGGAAAATAAGAAAGTTAGAGGTGGTCAAAAAAAAGGCAAGTTTAAACATACTGATTTTGTAAAAAAAGTTTGAGAATCTTTAACCGCAGTGCAATAATAGAAAAGTATGTAACCATGGGTATCATTTTAATAGTATTGACCCAGAAAAAGAAAACATGTACCGTATTTATCGGCGTATAATACGCACTTTTTAGGCTAAAATTTTTAGCCTAAAGTCTGTGTGTTATACGCCGATAAGCCGCTGCAGTTCATTGATTTAAAGCGGGCGCTTTAAATCAATGAACTGCAGCGGCTTTACAGGTGCAGAGACCTGCCTTTGCTGCCGGCTTCTCTGCCCCTGCCTGTCTTGGGGTCTAGAGCCCTGCGAGACGCAATGACTTCACTCGTCACTGCGCCACGCAGCGCATAGCAACAATGCAGGGGACGCACACTGGAGGCCTGAAGCAGCGCGGACCTGACCCCGACAACAGGTAATTATACAACTAGGGATGGGGGAGGCAAGGGGGCAGCGGCACTGGCAATGGGTGCCGCTGCGACTTCTCTCCCCCTTCGCTCACCGCCAGCAATGGGGCAGCAGCACAGATAGCCAGCGGGAGAGAAGTGGCGGCAGCAGGACTCTAGACCCCAGGAAAGGCAGGGGGAGAGAAGCGGGCAGCGACAGCCTCTCTCCCCCTGCCTTTCCTGGGGGCTTCTGCGGGGTCAGAAACAGTGTATCGGGGTATACGCATGCACACACACGCACCCTCATTTTACCAAGGATATTTGGGTAAAAAACTTTTTTTTACCCAAATATCCTTGATAAAATGAGGGTGCGTGTTATAGGCCGGTGCGTGGTATACCCCGGTAATTTTTACCACAAAATCTGATTTTCGTTAAAATTTCCTTAGACAAAAAATATTTTTTGGGGTTTACCATACATTTAAGGGTAAAATGAGTGTCATTACAAAGTACATCTGGTCACGCAAAAAACAAGCCCTCATATGGATCTGGGAATGGAAATATAAAAGAGATATGAATTTTAGAAGGCGAGGAGGAAAAAAACGAAAATGCAAAAATTAAATTGGCTGTGTCCTTAAAGGAGGACTCCGCCCCTAGACATCTTATCCGCTATCCAATGGATAGGGGATAAGATGTCAGATCGCTCTGTGCATAATGACGGGCGGTACAGGGGACGGAGCAGCGTAACATCATGGCTCCGGCACAGCTTTTGTGCTCACTTCATGCACAGGACATAAATGTATGTCGATCTGCGTTCCGTACCAGTCCATCAGAATGTACATTTACGTCCAATGTCCTTAAAGCGGTACTCCACAGGCCAGCGTTCGGAACATTTAGTTCCGAACACTGTGCACGTGAGTCGGCCACACCCCCTCAATGCAAGTCTATCGTAGGGGGTGTGGCAGCCGTCACGAGGGGTGTGTGGCCGACCCCCGCCAGCAAGCGCACATAGCGTTCAGAACTAAATGTTTTGTAAGTTGGTCAGTGGCGTACCACTTTAAGGGGTCATTTCAACAGGGTGTACACTGGATAACTCCAATCGGTGGAGGAAAAATATATATAAAAATACATAAAGGGATCTGCTGTTCATATCTAACATTTTAATATTTTCAGACAAAATACAAAAACTAGTCAACTTTCTGCTAAACAATTTATGAAAGTTAATGCACCAATTTACGTACTTCTAAATATTTCGAAAACAGCCAGTGAGTGATCCTGTAGTGTGAACTGTGAGTTAAATTAAGAGTGAAATGGAACCATGTTTTATATTTACTTTGGTGTTGTACAACTAGTACATATTTTATACTTTAGTTAAAATAAAACATACTAAAAAAGGAGATTTTTTATTTGTACTCACCGTAAAATCTCTCTCGTAGCCTTCATTGGGGGGACACCTTACTGATGGGTATATGCTCTTGCTACTAGAAGGCGCTGACCCTAGGAAAAAAAAAAAAAAAAGTCGGCTCCTCCCTGGCAGGATATACCTGCCCACCGGAAGTGAGGTAACCAATTTTGTCACAAAGCAGTAGGAGAAGCCAACCAACGACATGTCTGAAAGACCCTAGAAAAGAATCTCTGATTAAAAAAAAACAACCACCAGATCGGATCATCCGGATGAAAAGAGAAGAAATGGGTGGGAGCGGTGTCCCCCAATGAAGGCTATGAGAAAGATTTTACGGCGAGTACAAAAAAAAAAAATCTCCTTTTCTCAGTCGCTCTTCATTGGGGAGACACCATACTGATGGGACGAACCAAAGCAGTCCCCTAGGGTGGGAAAAATAAACACCAGAGAAAAGGAATCAGTCCCGACACCGAACTAACGTGTCCCCAAGGCCTGCATACGAGTCCCCAGGCCAAAGACAAACTAGGCCCAGAAATTGGGCTCCCGGAAGATCCTCCGTCCACGGGCCATAAAGAGAGACAAGAAAGGTCTGGTGCATGAGAATAAAGACCTTAACAGCTGCAGACTCAAAAACCCCTGTGCCAGGGGCCCCCCACGAGTACCCGGAAGATGACAGTAGCCGGGCTGGTGTAATCCGGATGAATAGAACATCAGGAGGAGTGAACCCCGAATGCAGAAAGGAGCGGATCGCCCAGAAAAGGGGCATCCCGGGCACCGGAGAGACAGACATGGAAACTAGAGAGGTTTGATTCACCCGGAAGACAAACTCGTAAATCAAACAGCCAAGGAACAAGCTGAACACCCCGAAAGGGAACATCCTAGAACACTGGAGTGGCCGACATGGGAAATGGAGGATCCTGAGTCACCTAAAAGACTCATAAGTGACAAGTAATAAAAAACAGACGTCCGCGAAAAACTCTCCGGACGACAAACTTCCCTGTGGAAAATGAAGAAGTGAAGAACAGAATGCTCACACCGCCAAAAGGGATCGTGGAAGAGCCCGGGCTGGATCACTACACATGCCCGAGATCTCAACCATAAACAAGGCCCAAAGATCGGAAGACACAGAGCGAGAACCAAAGTGCTCAACAGAACTGCGGAAACAAAATCCCAGGAAGCCCCGAGGCACGCCCCACCAAACAGAAGGAAAGGTGGACCAGAAAAACATACAGACCCAGTCTTAGTATGTGGCATAATGACCATGGCCACGCCAGTCCCACATACAGAAAAACAAAGCGAGATCCTAGCCTTCAGACAGAGTAGCAGGCATTCCGAGAGGAATCTGGTAAAGTAGGGAACAAACTAGCACGTGGAGCATTGTAGAAAGGCCATTGAGCCACCCGAGGAGACTCACTCGGAACTATCCCTTGGCAGTGGGTTATACCAAAACCACCGTCCACGGTGTGGAAAGAGTATGGCAGGTGACCCGACATCGTAGTAGGCCATGCGGAAAACAGTCTGGCCGACTGGAATAGGATTCCTGAGCGCACAGGGTCACTCCGTGCAACCTCCCACAGAAAGCGGGGAACTGGAATGCGGCTCATCCAACGGGCGACCTGGTGGCGTAGAAGACCCAACAGACTAGGACTGTCTGAATGGCATGAATCCCATGCATCTATAGGGACCCTTCTCCAGAACCTCCACCAGGAGACATGGATAGAAACCCCGCCCCCCTTAGAGATAGGGGAAGGCTGAGGAGCTGTGGAATGCATCCAGGGCTACAACGATTAATCGAGTAGTACGGAGTCCTCAGCCTGCCGTGGAGGACTCCGTACTACTGCCGCCGGTAGGACAGTTTCCTGCAGTTTAATCCGCCCTGCCCCTGTTACTGCCGCATTGCTTATTGACGCACAAATGGGGAGTATCTGCAGAGCATTGCACCCTAGTGTCATCTACAGACACTAGGATGCAATGCTCTGCACATACACTACTATACACATGGGGGTAAGTGTGCAGAGCATTGCATCCTAGTGTCTACTACAGACACAGGGGTACAATGCTCTGCATATACCCCTTTGTGTATAGCAGTGTGTGCAGAGCATTGCAGCCGTGTCTATAGTACAGACACTAGGATGCAATGCTCTGTACATACTACCATGTGTATAGCAGTGTGCATGTAGTACACTTACACTACTATACACATGGGGGTATGTGCAGAGCATTGCACCTTTGTGTCTGTACTACAGACACAAGGGTGCCTTGCTCTGCACATACCCCTGTGTGTATATTGGTAAGCAGTGCACACCGCTTTACCCGTGGGGGTTTGTGCAGAGCATTCCACCCTTGTGTCTGTACTCTGCACATACCCCCATGGGTAAAACAGTGTATGCAGTACATATACACTGCTATACACATTGGGGGGGGGGGTGCAAAGCATTGCATCCTAGTGTCTGTACTACAGACATGGGTCGGATGCAATGCTCTGCAGTCTGCAAATATCCCCATGTGTATAGGAGTGCTATGGAAAAAGTGTAAAGTAAAAACAAAATTAAATGTAAATAAACAGCCCCCCCCCCCCAATAAAAATGTGCTCCACCTTTTCTTATTGCTATACAAAAATCGTTAAAATTTTTTTTTTTTTTTTTTACATATCTGATACTGCCACATGGCTAATTGTCTGAACTATTAAAATTAAAATGTTAGTAAATCATTAACATTTTATTTTAATAGTTCAGACAGTTACCCATGCAGTATCAAATTTACGCTGGTTTCTGTACAGGATCATTAATAATGACCCTGTATAGCAACCAGCGTAAACTTAACCCCTTAAGGACCAATACAAATAAACCTGTACGCCCCTGAAAGACCAGGCCTGTTTTTTCAAATCGGGGATGTCTGTCTTTATTAGAGAATAACTCTGGTAACGTTTTGCCAATCACGATAATTCTGACGTTTTTTTGTCACAAGTTGTCCTTCATGTACATAGTAAAACTAAGCCGATATCATTTGTAGTTTTTTTTTACAATGCAAAAAATCATGAAATTTTTACAAAAAATTACGATTTTTTGCTATTTTAACACTAATTGGTCAGTATGTATAAATATATGCAACCTAATAGTTTATGAAACTTATACTTTCAGATGTCTACTTTATTTTGACATAATTTTTTAGTTTTTAATTAACATTTTAAATTCGTTAGAAGCCTAACAATTTAACTTGAAATTTTGAAAATTTGAAAAGTACATCTTTTTTTGTGTGCTATGCAAGGTTTGCAGAAATTAAAAGGTAGTAGAACATAGGAACACCCCCCAAATGACCCCATTTTAAAAACTAGACCCCTCAAGGTATTCGCTAGGGGGTACAGTGAGTATTTTAACACCATAGTTTTTTGGCAGGAATTATTACAAAGTCAGTGTTAAAAATTCGAAATTTGCAATTTTTCACAAATGCATCATTTGGGGGGCATATTTTTTGTGCATCACTTCTGATATTGAAAGAAATGCACCCTATATTTTATTTAGCTGCTTGTCCCATGTTCGGAAAAACCCCCGCTTTGGCTATATATGGTTCCTTGGCCGCGTGGTAGGACTCAGAAGGAGAGGAGCGCCATTTGGCTTTCAGGGCAGAACAGTACCCCCACCCCCACAAGTGACCCCATTTATATACTGCACCCCTACAAGTTATTGGCTGGACCAGGGACCACTCTGATTGGTCCTTGGTCGGCTGGCAGTATAACGCGTCTGTCTGTGACAGTTAAGGCTCCTGATGGATATATCCGCCATGTTGTGGGAATAAGCACCCGCTCAGGGCGAATATATCCATCACTGCTGCGGCTGGGTAGCTCATGACTGCCGGCGGGAAATCCGCCGCTATGAGTGGACACACAAAGCTACCCAGCCGCAGCAGGGAGCTCATTACCGTGACTGCTGCATAATGTGTAGGATCACATGGTGGACATCCGCAGCATATTACATGCTGGGGATGTCCGCCAATGCGATCCTACACATTATGCATTTTTTTAAATTAGATTCATTTAATAAATGTATTTTATATATATATATATTATTTTTTTTATTATTATTTTTTATTTATTTATTTACACTTATTACATTTTTATTTATTTTTACACTTTTATTTTATTTATTTATTTATTTTTACACTTTTTAATGCTTTGGAATACTTAGTATTCCAAAGCATTGCAGTTATATGCTGCCTGCCAGTTTTCACTAGCAGGCAGCATATTAGGACGTGCCTCTGGCACGTCCTTTCAGGCAATACCCAGGGCAGACCTGGGGGTCTTTGTAGGACCCCCGGCTGCCCAGGTATGCAGCAGCACCCCGCGATCGCGCTGCGGGGTGCTGCAGGAGAGACAGAGGGAGCCCCCTCCCTCTGTCAGAACTCCTTACAGCGCGCGGTCACTTCTGACCGCGGCTGTAAGGGTTAAACTGCCGGGAGTGAAGTGAACTTCACTCCCGGCAGTGCGGCAGGCCCCGGCCAGCCGCGTATTACACGCAGCACCCCGCGATCGCGATGCTGCAGGAGTGACAGAGGGAGCTCCCTCCCTCTGTCATAACACTTACAGCCCGCGGTCACTTCCGACCGCGGCTGTAAGGGTTAAAACTGCCGGGACCGAAGTTTACTTCGGTCCTGGCAGTGCAGCAGGGTCCCGGCTGTGTGATACAGCCGAGTCCCTGCCGCGATCTCGTGGGTGCACTGGGCAGCACCCACGAGAAGAATGGACGAGTATAGACGTCCAGGTGTGGGAACGCCCGCCAACCTGGACGTCTATACTCGTCCTTGGTCGTTATGGGGTTAAGAGAGAAAAAAAAAAAGTCAAAAATTGCTGTTTGGTCACATCACATGCTAGAATACTTTTAATATGGCCATTGTACATAATTCTTCAAATAGAATCAGCTGGACCCCTGATTTTGGCATTGACGTTTTTTTTCGATTAATCGATAAAATAATCGACAACTAATCGATTATTAAAATAATCGTTAGATGCAGCCCTAAATGCATCCCTGTCATCCGATAGGGTCCGCAGGAAACACTTGGTCGGTTCTACGTATACCGCGCCCGGCGGTGTGGCACCAGAACTCCAGCCTCAGATACATTAGCCGATGAAAGGCTGTGTAGGAAACCATGCAGACTACTGTCTGGCGTACTGGTAGGGGTCCAAAATAGACAACAAGTCATTCCGACAGGCACCTCACACGGTAGTGAGGTACCAGAAGTCCGGCCGTAGCTGTATCAGCCATGTGATGTTTGACAGGCGGTGTAGGAAACCATGCAGACCGCTGTCCGGCTTACTGGTATGGGACCTGTCGCACAGAAGTGAGTTACCAGAACTCCAGCCGCAGAGACATCAGCCGATTGATGTGTGACAGGCGGCAGAGAAACCATGCAGACCACTGTCTGACTTAGTGGTATGGGTTCATAGTGGACAACAAGTCATGCCGTCGGGCACCTCGCAGTAGAGAGGTATCGGAACTCCAGCCGCAGCGACATCAGCCACGTGATAGGCGATGTAGGAACCATACAGACCACTGTCTGGCTTACTGGTATGGGTCCATAGTAGACAATGGTTCACTCCAGCATACATCTTGCTCAGTAGTGAGGTACTGGAACTCCAGCTGCAGATACATCAGCCGTGTGATGTGTGACAAGCGGCAGAGGAAACTATGCAGACCATTGTCTGGCTTACTGGTATGGGTCCATGTAGACAACGGGGCACTCCAGCAGTCACCTCGCACTGGCAGTGGGGTACCGAAACTTCAGACGCAGATACTGCAGTCCTTGAAGAAGAGACAGGCAGCAGAGGAAACCATTCAGATCACTGTCTGGTTTACTGGTATAGGACCATAGTAGACAACGGGTCAACTCCATCAGACTCCTCCGTGTGATGTGTGACAGGCGGCAGAGAAAACCATGCAGATCACTGTCTGGCTTACTGGCATGGGTCCATAGTACACAACGGATCACTCCTTCGGACACCTCACACTAGCAGTGGGGTATCGGTGCACCAGCCGCGGACTCGGCAGCCGTGACATGTGAGACTACTGTCTGGCATAATAATATCATGACCAATCCATGCCCACTCAGGAATACTCCCATGGAGACCTACCGTTGAACCAGAGCACTACCCGAAGGGAATCATAGAGCATGACATGCTTATAACACCCCGAGGATGGGAGGCCGGCAGACCTGACAGATGCAAAATCCCAAAAGAAACTGAGCATCTCACAGGAACGCAAAAGGGCTTGTACATAGTATGACATTGAATGAGTGCTTGAATATATCCATCAGCAGTTTCCAAGGAAACGTGAAGCTCCGGCAACAACCCGCCACGGTGGTTTGCCTATGCTCCATGGCATATTTTTATTTATTTATTTATGTCCCATATGCAACATGAAGCCCCTGGAGCAGCGAGCTATAGGAGCACTTGCCTGGGGAAGAGAGAGAGAGAGAAAGAGAAAAAGAGAGAAAGAAAGAGACAGAGAGACAGAGAGAGAGACAGAGAGACAGACAGAGAGAGAGACAGAGAGATCTTATGGGGTTAAGGGCGGCTCTACGGCCACCATGGTCCCCTGAACTCCCGCCGGTGCGATACCCCGGAGCGCACCACCCGCCAGGTCCGCACAACAGACCCGGCACAGAGGTGAGGAGGAAACGCTCCAGCCGGTGGGACTGTCAAAGTCAAAGTAAAAAGGTCCCGCCGGGAAAAGGATATCGCAGCTCCCTGGCAACCCCCCACCAGTTAGGAGATGCAGCCAAAGCTGCATGAATAAAAAAACTGCATGAATAAAAGTTAACCCCTCACTGCCAGGACCCCAAAACCCAGCCCCAGAATAGGGACATATAGCTGCAGAGTAAAGGAACGTGGGTTAACCCCTCACTGCCCGAACATATGCTAATTCATGGCGGGAGGTTTGTATACTTACCCAGCCGCCACATACTCACCCTCGAAGACTTCGACCAGCTAGGGCCACCTGCCTTAAGCCAGCTCAGCAGGCAAACAGGGGCAAATGGGGGACCCGGATCCAGGGTACACCACCAGGCACTGGTTGTTGTCGAGGAGAGGTTAACGGCCCATCCAGCAATGCACCGTGCCCCTAGCTCGCAGGTGGGAGATCAGGCAGCGCCATGCTAGAAAAAGCAACAAAGTTGTTTCAACAAAGAAAAACTAAACTTCAGACTGAAACTAGGGGAAAAAAAAAAGTTAAAAAAAAGACCAGGTCTGGGGAGCTCCCACACCTGTGTCTTGCCTCCTGCTGACACTAGCTAAAGCTGGTTACCTCACTTCCAGTGGGCGGGTATATCCTGCCAGGGAGGAGCCAACTTTTTTTTTTCCTAGTGTCAGCGCCTCCTAGTGGCAAGAGCATATACCCATCAGTAAGGTGTCCCCCAAAGAAGAGCGACCGAGAAATGTAAATTTGACCACTGATGATCAGTGCTGGGACTCCCACCTTTCAGGAGAACAAGAGAGAAGAAGTATAATAAAATATCTCATGCAACTTTCAACTGTATGTGTTCAATGTGTTTTTACCATGCTTAGGCCATGTTTACTCGGCCGAAAATGTGTGCAATGTCTGCCCAGAAAACAAAGGACGACATTCAACGCATATAAATGTTCCAGCAGGACAACTTGGAAATGCAACTTGTTTTAGAAGGCAATGCATTTCCAAGCGGAATCTGCAGAATGAATAGATAGGTCTATTCTTTCTGCAGATGCAGGAATCAGGATTTCCACGGCAGAAGTTTCTGCCGTGGAAATTCCACCATGTTCACAGTGCAGCAGAATCTCATTGAAATCCGCTGTGAGAACATAGCCAAACAGTGAATGTTTCCATACAACGATTTAAAAAATTGTGAAGAATTAAAACAAGAGGATATTACAGAGATAACTGTTTTATTACACAATAAACTTTAAAAAGAAGATCTGTCAGTTGTATTTGCTGCCAAGAGTCGCAAACACAATTTTATAGCTGTTAGGGTATAAAGGCAAACTGAACCTTTCCAGGAGCTGATGGTGACTGTCAGACTTATAAAAATAGCATTTTTTTTTTTTAAGCTAAGCTTAATCGCCTTACAGCCTCTTCTTGACTGATTGACAAAGCCCTGTGCAAGAAAGGAGGCAAACCAGGCTGTGGCACTTCATCAGCTTGGCTTCGCGTCCTTGACGGGACACTATACTGAGAAATGAAAAGGGCAACTTAAGTCTGACAACCACTATCATTTTCAGTAAAAGGTACTCTTTGCCTTTATGCTCTAACAATTATCTAAATGTGTCTGCAGCTTTTAGCAGCAAAAACAGCTGATGGATTTCCTATATATTAATACACTATTTGAGCTTATTCAAGAACTGCTTTATACTATACAAGATGACCGAAAAATATGAAGAAAAAAAAAGTAGATATTTTACTATAAAACCATTAAAAAGTGCAGTTCTGAAGATTGGTATTTTATTTAAAAAGGTACTGCGTAGCATGATCATTCTT
This sequence comes from Hyla sarda, assembly GCF_029499605.1. NCBI lineage: Eukaryota > Metazoa > Chordata > Amphibia > Anura > Hylidae > Hyla > Hyla sarda. The sequence goes on along the minus strand of NC_079190.1, from coordinate 213,916,344 downwards.
CCCTGTGATGTTATAATCTTGCTGTACACGACAAAAGTACACTAAAGCAATTTTACTATAGGCTGAGGTTCACAGTCTCTGTATTGAGTTTGCCACTACTTAGGCTGTGTATCATGGCAATCATATGTGAATGTTTGTTCAGCTCTTCTAGTTGGCATTTTACAATTGCTTCTTTTTCTTCTAAACGGGTTTCTAGCTGAGTTTTCTGAACTTCTAGTGAAGACACCTGTAGCATACATGCAATTAAACACACAAGATTAACATTTATATACTAATACAATGGTCTACATAACAAGGAAAATATAGGCAATAAAAAAAAATTTGTGTATAGAGAGAAAAAAAGATTCTGACTTCCCTATTGGAGGGAACTGGAAAAATCTGCGACAAATCCAGAGCATGTATACATAGCCTTATTAGAAAAACCCTGCCAATCTTCTGCTTGAAGAGGCTGCAGTATATGTGCATCGTGTCCCCTTCAATGATTCAAACCGCTCATAATTTTCAATTGCCATGGCACGATTCTGACCCCCCCCCACCAATATACTAATACTATCCAAAAAATTGCTAGTGATGGCTTAAATAGTCATTGTAATTAAACAAACTTTGTATAGATCAATAGAAAACGCAAATATTAAAAACTTTGTAGTATATCTTAGACAAAAATGTTCCTTTTTTCTTAAACTTTTTCTCTCCCACCCTTCTCCTGTAAGACTGTAGTCCACTTTCCAGATCAGCTCCACTCTGTCCTGTGTCTGCAAGACGAGCCAATACAAGTCTTTGGATGAGGTAGAAGGGAGCCCTGACTACCAGCTTTGGTAGAAATGCAAATCAGAGATGGTATGAAGAGCAGAAATCAATCTCAAAAATACCATATAAAAGTTATATAATGGCTAGAAATACTGCTGCTCTACATGTATACACACAGGGCAGCTTATGCTGCAGAAAGTCAGCAGAAATGACAGGTACGCTTTAAGGCTTGAGCGGTGGAACCTAGGGAACTAAGCCTCAGACTAGGCTTCCACACAGGTTTTTCTCTGGCGTTTTTTTTTATTTATTTAATAAAAGGCCAGAAAAAAGAAAACCCTGTGTGGAAACCTAGCTTAACACCCTCGTCATGACATGACAATTTTTTTAGTACATGAGGATTTTTGCGATTTATGCCTAGTATTTCACCAGATTTTAAACCTTTAGGCCAAGTTCACAAAAAATTTGACATGTGTGCTGGAAATAGCCTAAAATTTCACACATAAATCTGTATTACATGGAGATTTGTTTGCGGATTTTACACATTACTTTGCAGAAGACATGGCATACTGAAAAGGGGTTTTGGTAAAACACTGATAATATACTTATATACTATACTATAAATATATATACTGTTAGTCAACATTTTTTTTTATTTTTATAAATAAACCTCTTACCCTAATGCTCAGTTCCTTCCTTGCTTGTTCAGTTTTACTTAATTCCTTACGAAGGACATCAATATTTTCTTCCATATCTTCTTTCTCTTTTTGTTTTGCTTTAACCTTTTCCTCTAAGCCTTTTACTTTCTGTTGAAAATCTAATATAAAGTGATATTATATGATACATGAACACCTTATAGTCTGTATATCAGTACATTGAGATTCAATGATAAACATATTCAAGTTTCACATGTGGCATACTATCTGTATACACTGCTATCCTGACTGGCAGCGTCTTCAACTCTCTACCAGGGTTTAAAGTAGAAAAAGCATAAATAAGGTGTAAATAAGCACATTGTTAGATAAGGCAGCTTGATTCTGGGAAAACTTTTTTTTTTTATCTATCTCCACAGCCCTTTCCAGTGCAGAGATATAATAAGCCTTTTTGTTATTATGCAAATTAGTTTCAAATGCCCAGAGGCACTCCTTAGCTTTGGTATGTCCAGCTCAAGTCTTCTTTACCACTACATCCCACCCGCTTGTCAGTGTCTACCCAGTTTAAAATACAACCACTACATACAGAGGACATACCATATTTTTGGCCGTATAAGACGCACTTTTTCTTCCCCAAAACGGGGGGGGGAATACACGCCTATCATGGTGGTCCCCGCGGTCATCAACAGCCGGGACCCGCGGCTGATACAGGACATCACCGATGGCGGTGATGCCCTGAATTAACCCTTCAGACGCGGCGATCAAAGCTGACCGCTGCGTCTGAAGGGAAAGTGATACTAACCCGGCTGCTCAGTCAGGCTGTTCGGGACCGCCGCGTTGAAATCGCGGCATCCCGAACAGCTTACAGGACCTTACCTGCCTCCTCTGCTCCATTCAGGATCCCCTGCTTAGCTGGCGCTCTCCTTAAACGTCATCACGTCGTCGCGCACGCCGTCATGGCGTGCGTAGCGATGTGATGACGGCGACGGAGAGCGTGGATCCCGGGGAAGAAGACGTCCGGAGAGTAATGGACACCAGGGGGATGGAGCGACATCCAGGGCAGCGGTGGCGGGGACACGTGACTATTACCTCCTATACCAGTGGTCTTCAACCTGTGGACCTCCAGATGTTGCAAAACTACAACTCCCAGCATGCCCGGACAGCCAACGGCTGTCCGGGCATGCTGGGAGTTGTAGTTTTACAACATCTGGAGGTCTGTAGGTTGAAGACCACTGGTGGGTTCAGAATCTTTATTTTTTTAGATTTTGCACCTATAAATTGGGTGTGTCTTATACGCCGATGCGTCCTATAGGGCAAAAAATACAGTAAGCTGGACTCCTATAGTCTCTTGACATGCAGGGGAATGCCCCCAGGGGCACTTGGGTCTCATTTGCATGGTAACTAAAAAACTTAACTTTTTATTCGTCTCACAAGGGGACATGGCATTTCCCAATTGCTCATATAATACAGTGCACTATTACTGTAGGGCAGAGTATTATGCCTGTCAACCTAAAGGGTACTGGCAACCTATCAGGGCAAGCAAGAGGCACAGTCGAGTAGCCGTAAACACATGGTATACCGGGGAAGGCCTACATTAGGGCCACTGCTGCCATAAAAACCCATCTGAGTCCTGTTACCCAGGTGCCAATGGGGTGATTGATGCCCAGAAATCACTTTGAAGCAGTAATAACAATTGGACCACAGCATCTATTAGGTTAAGCTACAAGGATACAAGATTTTTCTGCAAGCTGTAGTTAGAGCAGGAGACCTGCTGTCATGTAACAGGTCAGTACCAGGCTATTCCTGCCCTGCTGACAAAAGAGGTATTGTGGTCATTAAGGAGTAACATTTAAAACTTGAAGAAGGACAGAAAGGTGGTGTGCTATTTTGTGCCATACACACAAAAAGGGAGCAGACAGGGAAGGCTATACCTAACCCGGGATAGGCACCTCAAGATCAACTATACATAAGATTTGGGTTTATGAATCTCAGAAAGAAAGGAGGATTAATGTGGTATTTAAAAAGTATAACCTATAATGGAATAAAATTATTCCAGGCTGACCAATACTTAGAAAAGTGCTTGTGGTATTGTGAAAAGCAACCATTTGTTTATTTCTACATTATAACATTAACTAAACCTAGAAGCTATGAGTATGAAAAGGTTGCTGGAGTTTTTTTTATTTTTTGGTAATAATCCTAGCTGCTAAAATAACATGCAAAATGGGTATAAACAGATCACTTGGTAGAAGTGAAGTTTGGAAGATGCAGTGGACTAATCCTAGGCAGGGATAGAGCCTTGTGTGTAATGTCCAATAAATTGGCATACTATACACCAAAATAATTTAACATTGGGACATCGCTGTGGATCCGCTCGTCTGAACGTACCCTTAGTCTGCTTGTCTTCAGCAAACTGTTTACAGACTTTTGTATGCATCATCTTCTGGGAAGACAGCCATGCAGACCAATTTGATGCAGTGTTTGGCGTATGGGCTGAGCACTGACAGGCTAATCCCCACCCCTTCTACCTCTGCAGTAATGCTGGCAGCACTCTGTCTATTTCCCAAGACAACCTGGCTAGGATGCTATACGCGCGCATTCAATTTCTTTAGGCTACCATGGCAAAGCCTGTTCTAATTGGAACTTGTCCTGTGAAACTACTGTATGGTCTTGCCCACTCTGCTACAGCTCAGTTGTAAGGTCTTGACAATCTTCTTACAGCCTTGGACATCTTTATGTAGAGCAACACTATTTTTGAGATCCTCAGAGATCTTTGCCATGAGGTGCCATGTTGAACTTCCAATGACCAGTAATAGCAAATGTGAGAGCAATAACATCAAATTTATAATTTATAACACTTGAGACACCTGTTCCCCATTCACACATGTAACACTAACAAATCACATGACATCAGGGAGGGAAAATGTCTAATTGGGCCCAATTTGGACATTTCCACTTCGAGGTGTACTCACTTTTGTTGCCAAGGCTTAGACAATAATGACAGTTGAGTTATTTTGAGGGAACAGCAAAATTGTTATACAGTACACTCAAAACTTTACATTGTAGCAGTGTCATTTCTTCAGTGTAATCACATGAAAAGATATAAACTATACTCACTTAAGTGAGATACTGTATTGTAAGATGTATATCCCACTCCATTGCCATCAGATTTTTTAAGGGCTTCTACCAACAGTTCTGTTAATAAGTTTTGTACCATTTGAGTAAAAAAAAAAACAAAAAAAAAAAAAAACTATGGCTGAAAGGATGCTCGCAGACAAGTCAAACTTCAATAGTACTGCTATCTCGTATCCCATTAATAGTGAGACTAAGGCTTTGTTTACACGCAGTATTACAGGATGTAAATACAGAAAGTCAGGTAAGCAAACTATTAGCATGTCAAAAAAAAAAAAAAAAAAATAATAATAATAATATTTACTCACCTTTGCCTGTAATGACTTGTTCTGAGGTTTAAAAGGAGTCTCAAAATACTCACGCTGAGTCTCTGTGCCGATGTTAACATGGGGAAGCACTTTGTGTCAAACTCCCACTGACCACAATGGGAGCTTTGGTTCTGAACCACACTGAAAAGAAGTGACTTTTCAATCTTCAGAGTGTTTCCCCCAATCCCATTAGAATGCGGAGTGGGGTTTTGGGCAGTGACAACACTGTTTTAGCATACAAAACAGTCTGTCTTTTGCCTATATGAACATACCCTTAAGAGGAGCAGCTAAAGTTTCTTTAAAAACCATGTGCCCACCATTAACATTTACAGATGATGCATTTTAGATAACAATAGGGAACACTGTTGCATGGTGTGATGGATGAGCATAATGTTGTAGTTATGGCAATAAACGTACATAGAATTGCCATTACTTAGGCATATTATCAGTTCTTACCTACAGAATCTGTATTCTTTTGAAAACTTGTGGCCACATGACTCAAAAGGAAAGTGAATTAAAGTTAAAACTGAATTAGCTTTACTTACTCAATATTTTACTCTCCCTATCTTGGAGCTGCTTGGACAATTCTTTTCTTTGATTTTCAATGTCTTCTAATTGTGCCAAAGTTCTGAAATATTATAACAATAATGTACAGATAAAGAACATAAAAAAAAAAAAAAAAAAGAAAAGCAAAAAAAAAAAAAAAAAAAAAACAGTATACTTATTACAAAAATCTGTGAATAAAATGCATAATAGAGGTTCTATATAAGGGGGAGGTGCCTGCAGATACTCTTGCTGACCTATCCGTGTATTCTTTAAGGTATCTTCAAGGCAGAGAAAATAAATTAAATTAGGCATCTGTCACCCATATCCTCCTATTGTAAAAATAAAGATTATGCAGTACAAATAAATCAGAAACCCCTGATACATTCTGCCTGAGTGGATGCCAAAATGATACTTCTGATGGCAGTCCAATTATATGCTTACACTGGGAGCTTTATCGCCCCAAAAGGTAACCCATGCACTGCTAATGCAGAGTAAAATGCATCAATTTCCTAACAGAACTGCATTATTAGAATAAAAATGTAAGCAATTGTAAACAATTCTGACACATGAGGCAGCTCAAATAAGAATATAACAAAACTTTGATTTTCATATATTAGAGTAGGTTTGCTGAATATGATTCTAAACTCAACTTTTACATTAAAGTTTTATTTACGCAGTAACAAACTTTATTGCATAAAAAATAAAAAATTGTAATTGAAATGACTTGGTATGAACTGTTGTGGGGAAAGACATTTTTATTTTGGAATATGGAAATTGAGGACTCAATGGTAACTTCACCAGCATCTTGCATATATAGATCATAAAAGAAAAACTGGATCTTACTTTTCATTCTGTAGCTTAAGGGAGTCATTCAGCTTTTTCATGGTTTCAGCTTGCTTACTTAATACACTGTATGATCCCTGCAGCTCCTTGTATTGCTTTTCACAGAGTTCATATCTATAAAACAAGACATGATGTTTATGTACTCCGCAATATCTACAGTGCCAGTACAGAGTATTGTAGTCCGCTTCATACCCAAGAGCTACATTTCTAGGGCACAAAACAGCTCTCCCATATGCAAGGTACATCAACACAGAATGGTACAAAAATTTAAGACAAAGGCTGGCATTGATCATTGTAGGTGTAAGTGAAGCATTTTCTACACCGTTTTTGTGTGCTGGTAATATGTAGGAACACCACATTTATTAAATGGTCACAGAGCATTTGATAAATTTTGTGCAGATAAACATTTTCTCTCTTCACATACACCAAAAAGCTAAGCTAAGTCTGGGCTGGTGTAGTTTTAGAGACTTTTCAATGGCTTTGCACCTTTTCACAAAAAGGCACAGTTCATAAAACCCTTCTATATAATGTGTATTGCCAAAATCAGTGGATTATAACTCAAAATCAGCAGAACCCTTCTTGCACCTTTTTTCCACCTTTTGTAGACACAAAAAACAGTCTAAAGACAATAAATGTCTGCCAAATAGTGTTTTAAAGAAGGCGCCTAGTCGCATGTCTTTGTGTAAATACGTGTAGATAACACATAATAGGAGCATCTTAAAATTCTGTACAGTGCCACTAAAAGGAATAGACAACTAGTCTATAAAGTCAGTCCTTAAAGGGGTACTCCGGTGAAAACCTTTTTCCTTTTAAATCAACTGGTGGCAGAAAGTTAAACATATTTGTAAATTACTACTATTAAAAAAATCTTAATCCTTCCTGTACTTATTAGCTGCTGAATACTACAGAGGAAATTCTTTTCTTTTTGGAATGCTCTCTAATGACATCACGACCACAGTTCTCTCTGCTGACGTTATTATAATAATAACGCTTTATTTATTGTTGTCCTTAGTGGGATTTGAACCCAAGTCCCCAGCCCTGCAAGGCAGCAGTTCTAACCACTGAGCCACCATGCTGCCCTTAGCATACTTCTGCTATACATCTGCTATGCATAGTTGCTAAAATGGACAGAGATGTCAGCAGAGAGCACTGTGTTCATGATGTCATCAGTGTTCCAAAAAGAAAGAAATTTCCTCTGTAGCATTCAGCAGCTAATAAGTACTGGAAGGATTAAGATTTTTTAATAGAAGTAATTTACAAATATGCTTTGAGCAAGTAGAGAAAGTACAAGTCCGGCACTGCTGTGCAGGTGAAGGCAATATACTGAGTCATGTGATATCCGCTATACCAGGCATAGGTAGAGACTAGACAGTGTGTGCTATGTCGGGGTGCTGGTGTGGAAGGCACATATCGCTTGACAGAATCGGAACAATGTAGAAAGAGACTGCACTCACCCGATCAACGTGCACAGGTTACTTTATTCCGTTGGACATAGAACGTTGAACACAGGAGAACAGGCAGTCGGCAGGAACGCCGGGGAACAAGGGTGTGGTTACAGCTGTTTCACGGTAACACAGCCCGCTTTCACGGGAACAAGCGGGCTGTGTTCCCGTGAAACAGCTGTAACCACACTATATTAAAACACTAATTTGCCGCCTCTACATGTTTCGCCGTCTCCACGGCGTTTTCAAGAGGCAAAGTGTGGAAACATCACTCCAAAATGGCGGCTGGGACTATTTATAGATAAGCCCCTTGACATCATCAGCCTAGGACCAGAGGTCCTAGGACCAGTGGTCCTAGGCTGATGATGTCAAGGGGCTTATCTATAAATAGTGCCAGACGCCATTTTGGAGTGATGTTGTCACACTTTGCCTCTTGAAAACGCTGTGGAGACGGCGAAACATGAAGAGGCGGCAAATTAGTGTTTTAATATAGTGCCTCGTAAGGGATATGGGGTTTCTGCAGAACCCTAGATACTAAGAGCAAACTGCTCATAATATACTCATACCATCCCACTTGGCACTACAATTTTAATATCACATACTGGGTTAATTATTTTAAGATACACAATAAAAGTTATATTTTATATATTTTTGGGGGGGAATAAACAGAGGTGTCTTGCACCCCGTGCTACGGCCCTGGGGTTTGGTGATATATAACCTCCCATACTAACCAATCACAGCTCAGCTTTCATTTTATAAGAGCAGCTTAAGAAATGAAAGCCAAGCTGTGACTGGTTGTTATTGGCAATAAGGACAGTTTCAATACAACTGCCCCTAATCTTTTCAAACCCCCTCCCCCCCATGTTTACCTTAAATTTGTAAAGTGGCAAAATCAACCATTCAGGTATCAAATTTTATTTCTTAAAGTGGACCTGTCAACAAATTTGATCAAAGCTGCTGGCCGGTCCATGCCGAAGTTGGGGAGGGGAGTCCATATATACCTTTGGTCTCTGCCATACAGCTTACACACGCTGCAAGTACAGATATAGCCAGCCTTAGTTTGATAGTTGGCGCATTAAGATATTCTGAGATCATTTTCCATAACAGAAACCTAAGTTTGAAATTACTCAGTTAATGGCCTTATGTTGATTACAGGTGCATTAGGGTATTCCAATAAAACACATTGCTGAGTTGGGTTAACGCCATCAAGACAGTTAAGGCTATATCTGCATTTACTGAGCAGGAGGTAAACAACCTTAAGGCTTCTGCTCAGTAGATAATTTCCATAGCACCCTAGCATCGGGCTCTTTGGAAAATACAGAGTCCCTTCTCTGCAGTAAGTAGCAGAATTTTAAGAAGATGCCAAATCTGAAGTGAATTTGATAACCCGCATGAGGAGAAACAAATCTTGGGAGGTCTGCTAATTTTTAGGAACTAACATAGCTGCACTTTCGTAAATTTTTCCAAAAACTGGCATATGATTAATAGATTTTAGAGCGTTTTTGTAAGTACAGATACCAAATCTTACAGCTGTCTTGTGGATGATCTTGTTTATAGGGTACACGTCACCTGTCATAAACATACCAGAAACTGCACAATATGAACATTATCTGCTGAAGTCATATGGATAAGAAAACCCTTACTTTAATATGTGATCAGCATAGCAAACTTTTAGTTTTTCATGCTCTTCAGCTACAACCTGTAGCTTCTTGCTGTGCCAGAATAACTCCTCAATGTCACTCTTTGCTCGTTCAGACTCAAGTTGTTGAGACTTTAGAAGCAAGCTCTGCTCCTCGCTCTTCCTTTCTGCCTCCTTTAGTAATGTAGCCAGTTTTCTTGCCTGCAGTATTCAATCAATCCATTCAAAAAATATGATGGTGACAGAACACAAAGGATACATACAAATAAACATTGATATAGACAAGGTATTTGCTTACTTCTAAACTAAATCCAAATAAATGGCCTAAATACTATACTGTGGAAATATATCCAGCGAGTATGGTAAATAATAGGAGAGATCTAGAGGAAACTTTCATAATCAGCTTGGCTATAGAACATGAGCTGTCAGATACCTCTGCACAGTATTTGTCTCACCTCTGCTTCAGCTTGAGCTCTTTGACATCTGTACTGTGAAATAAGCCGATCTGCCTGAGCAAGAGCTAAGGTCTTTGCTTCCAAAAGATCCTGTAGCCGACTTTCTTTAGACTGTAAAAACACATAGAACAGTTAAATAGCTACGTTTTCGAGTACGCAACTGGAAAAACCTAAACAAAAAGCTCAGTACTTACAGCGAGCGCACACAGTTTTTGTTCATAAACATCCATAATATCGGAAATCCTAACATCATTCACTTGTTCTTTCAACTGCAAAAATAAAATCAAACCAATAAAAAGAGTCAATAGGATTATTTAATAATGAAACTACATGCATCAAAACAGCAGTCCAGCATGTGAATATCTGATGTACCTACACGGAATTGGTAATACATGCTGTATGCCTAAAATTATAACTGCATCCTATGGGAGCTCAAGTGATTCAACGTTTTATATTGTTCATGGTCCCAAAGACCAATAGGAAACATTCTGTTTTCAGGTGATTAAAAACACTTACAGTCTCTATTATTGCAAGACCATTTTAGCTTATTGTCTAGAGTTTCTCAGGTGCTAGTCAACGCTCTGGAAACAACTTTTTTTCTTGTTTAGTTTAACCACTGAACTAGCGAAATGAACCCCTTTAAAACTTAATACTTATGAGCAGATTTTTGGTGTATAAACTAAAGTCATGGCTGTATAGGGCTACAGACCTTGAATCCGTACATACCTTTTTTGACAGCTGACACCTACAGTGCAAAGAAAGTGAGCTTTTAATGGATATGCAAATTAGACTTAAAAGTCCAGGAAAAGGTTCATCTTATAGGCTTTTTATTTGACTGTGCTACAAAGACTGTAAAATTATTTAGTTCATAATAGTGTCTGTACCAGTGTTTGATGGATGGTCTTGCAATACTTAGGTGATCTTTGCCCTGATGTTTATTTTTAACAGTATAGAAAATGAGTCGTCTTCGCTTTTCCTAGGTTGCAGTACAGTCCAAGACATTACATCACTAGTCAGGTGTTGAAAGGGAGCCCTTCTGCTTGAATGGGTGAAGCAACTGTTGGGTGGGAGGGAGATTATACTACACAGGCCTGCAGGGAATTGTAGCACAAGTGTGCTGCAAAAGGGTTGGGTGACTGATTTGTGGGAGGAATAAAAGGGACCTTACACAACAAGGGATCTTGGGACTTTTAGTTAGAGGGAGGGAACTTAAACAGGAAATAGCCATTTCACAAAAAGAAAGCAGCAGCATTATAGTGGACTCATTTAGCCCCAAACACAAGCACAGTTCCTTCCTAAGCATGTCCATTACTGTCTGGCAGGTAAATCACCTTATGGTGGATAACGCCTTTAACGTAATGCGTGCCATCTCCACATTGGAGGGATCCATTTAATATTTATAGGGATTTTTTTCCCCCTCAAAACTATGCCCATTGTGTGGGATATAATAAAAAAGTAAACCTCTTTCTACCTCCAGCGGAATAGCACTGCTGTGCTAACAAAGTTATTGTTTTCACCACAGGGTGCCTCATGCTGTTTCACCACTACAACTCCCAGAATGCCCTGACAGCCAGTAGATGTCAGGGCAAGCTTGGAGTTGTAGTGGTGAAACAGCTGGAGGCACCCTGTATAGTGAACTAAGGGAGGAAGTGTCGGCCCCAGCAGGCATCAGTGACGTCACGCCTGCTGGGGAAGTCTGCTTGGTAGTGAGCACACTACCAGGCAGACAAAAAGCCATTTTAATATAGTAAAAAAAAAATGTAAAGGCAGGGAGTGGGTTAGGGATTGATGGGCAATAGGCAGGGACAGAAAGAAAAAAGAAATGGATGGTGGGAGCTACCCTTTTAATCTAGGTGCTGTGCAGTAGTGTTGGTCTACTGGTGAGGCCACGATGTTACCATGGATTAGCTAGTGAGGTGTCCTGGTTTACCTCCATTCCAGACTGTAGTTTTTGAATGAGATCCTGGATATTTGAAGACGATGTATCCATGCTGTATTTTTTAGGGGCCTGTGGTGGTTTACAATTGTTTACAGCAACATGCAATCCAAATCTTTTTGATGGATGATCTGTTTCTTGCTGTATGTATGCATTATTAGCAGCAATACTTTCCCCAAGCCTAAAAGGAACAGATTAAAATATTACAACCCTAGAATACAAAATCATCATGTTCAAGTAGTCCTACAAATAAAGCAAATAATATCCAAAAACAAGTAACATATATGCTGTTCTGGAGTGCTGGGATCATTCACCTTGTTGACATCGAGCAAACAGCTGCTATGCCCTTGTGCACCTAGCTGGAATGGCCCGTGATATGTGGAGGGGTGAGCTGAATTACCTAAGTTTTTTTTTTTTTTTTTTTTTTACATCCATGAACAAGACACATTAAAATATGCATCAAAAACTCAAACTTAAAGTTTTTCCACTTTGTTTTTTTCCTCCACCTTTTAAAAATCATAACCCTTTCAATTTTGCACCTACATATGATGGCTTTTTTTTTGCTCTACCAATGATACTTTTTAATTACAGTCATTTTACCCAAAAGTCATTGTGCCCACAAAATGTGCGCAAAAAAACCACGTGACCTCGCGGGAGCCGGCGCAGGATGTAAATATACATCCTGCGTCGCTAAGGGGTTAATTGAAACCCTTTTTTCCCCTAAGGAAATACGTTTTGTAATATTTGCCCAAAATATATTCTATATCAGCGGTACTCAACCGGCGGACCGTGGTCCAGATCTGGACCGCTAGGCACCCGGACCTCCGGCTGGTTCTCTGAACCGGCTGTAGGAGGCATCCGCTGTCCCCACATTCATATGTATCAGTGTCTTTAAGACACCGCTACAAATGAATAGCTGAGCGCCGCCGGAGCGAGGGAACATTGTGCTCCCTGCCTGGCCAGCGCTTCCCCTATTATGCAGGCGGCGCGATTAATGCTGCCTGCATCTTCTGCTCTGGCCAGGCCTGACTAGAAGAGGCCAGAGCAGCGGAGAAGCGCGGGACCTGGCACAGAAGAGCAGTGTAGGACAGGTAAGTATGCGGGGCCGGGCCATCAGCGGTGGGTGTGAGGTGGGAGATCAATGCTGCAGGGGTCTTGGAGGGGGGGGGGATGAATACTGCAGGGGGGGGGGGGAATGAATACTGCAGGGGGGGGGGGGATGAATACTGCGGGGGGGGGGGATGAATACTGCAGGGGGGGGGGAGATGAATACTGCAGGGGGGGGGTAGATGAATACTGCAGGGGGGGGGGAGATGAATACTGCAGGGGGGGGGGATGAATACTCCAGGGGGGGGGGGAGATGAATACTGCAGGGGGGGGGTGATGAATACTGCAGGTGGGGAGGAGCTGAACACTGCAGGGGGGGGGGAGATGAATACTGCAGGGGGGGGGGAGATGAATACTGCAGGGGGGGGGGAGATGAATACTGCAGGGGGGGGGGGGAGATGAATACTGCAGGGGGGGGGGGAGATGAATACTGCAGGGGGGGGGGGAGATGAATACTGCAGGGGGGGGGAGATGAATACTGCAGGGGGGGGGGGAGATGAATACTGCAGGGGGGGGGGAGATGAATACTGCAGGGGGGGGGGGAGATGAATACTGCAGGGGGGGGAGATGAATACTGCAGGGGGGGGGGAGATGAATACTGCAGGGGGGGGGAGATGAATACTGCAGGGGGGGGAGATGAATACTGCAGGGGGGGGGAGATGAATACTGCAGGGGGGGGGAGATGAATACTGCAGGGGGGGATATGAATACTGCAGGGGGGGAGATGAATACTGCAGGGGGGGAGATGAATACTGCAGGGGGGGAGATGAATACTGCAGGGGGGGAGATGAATACTGCAGGGGGGAGATGAATACTGCAGGGGGGGAGATGAATACTGCAGGGGGGGAGATGAATACTGCAGGGGGGGAGATGAATACTGCAGGGGGGATGAATACTGCAGGGGGGATGAATACTGCAGGGGGGGAGATGAATACTGCAGGGGGGAGAATACTGCAGGGGGGATGAATACTGCAGGGGGGGAGATGAATACTGCAGGGGGGAGATGAATACTGCAGGGGGGGATGAATACTGCAGGGGGGATGAATACTGCAGGGGGGATGAATACTGCAGGGGGGATGAATACTGCAGGGGGGATGAATACTGCAGGGGGGATGAATACTGCAGGGGGGATGAATACTGCAGGCGGGATGAATACTGCAGGCGGGATGAATACTGCAGGGGGGATGAATACTGCAGGGGGGATGAATACTGCAGGGGGGATGAATACTGCAGGGGGGATGAATACTGCAGGGGGGATGAATACTGCAGGGGGGATGAATACTGCAGGGGGGATGAATACTGCAGGGGGGATGAATACTGCAGGGGGGGGAGATGAATACTGCAGGGGGGGGGAGATGAATACTGCAGGGGGGGGAGATGAATACTGCAGGGGGGGGAGATGAATACTGCAGGGGGGGAGATGAATACTGCAGGGGGGGAGATGAATACTGCAGGGGTGGATGAATACTGCAGGGGGGATGAATACTGCAGGGGGGATGAATACTGCAGGGGGGATGAATACTGCAGGGGGGATGAATACTGCAGGGGGGATGAATACTGCAGGGGGGGAGATGAATACTGCAGGGGGGGGAGATGAATACTGCAGGGGGGGAGATGAATACTGCAGGGGGGGGGGAGATGAATACTGCAGGGGGGGGATGAATACTGCAGGGGGGGATGAATACTGCAGGGGGGGAGATGAATACTGCAGGGGGGGGGGAGATGAATACTGCAGGGGGGGGGGGAGATGAATACTGCAGGGGGGGAGATGAATACTGCAGGGGGGGAGATGAATACTGCAGGGGGGGAGATGAATACTGCAGGGGGGGAGATGAATACTGCAGGGGGGGAGATGAATACTGCAGGGGGGGAGATGAATACTGCAGGGGGGGGGGAGATGAATACTGCAGGGGGGGGGAGATGAATACTGCAGGGGGGGGGAGATGAATACTGCAGGGGGGGGGAGATGAATACTGCAGGGGGGGGGGGAGATGAATACTGCAGGGGGGGGGGGGGAGATGAATACTGCAGGGGGGGGGGGGAGATGAATACTGCAGGGGGGGGGGGAGATGAATACTGCAGGAGGGGGGGAGATGAATACTGCAGGGGGGGGGAGATGAATACTGCAGGGGGGGGGAGATGAATACTGCAGGGGGGGGGGGAGATGAATACTGCAGGGGGGGGGGGGGAGATGAATACTGCAGGGGGGGGGAGATGAATACTGCAGGGGGGGGAGATTAATACTGCAGGGGGGGGAGATTAATACTGCAGGGGGGGGGAGATGAATACTGCAGGGGGGGGGAGATGAATACTGCAGGGGGGGATATGAATACTGCAGGGGGGGATGAATACTGCAGGGGTGGGGAGATGAATACTGCAGGGGGGATGAATACTGCAGGGGGGATGAATACTGCAGGGGGGATGAATACTGCAGTGATGATGGGTGACTCCAGTGATGATGGGTGACACTACCCCAATCTGTGGTTGTCCAACTGTTACAAAACTACAACTCCCAAAATGACTGAAGCTTTGCAACAGCTGGAGAGCCACTTAAACCGAGGTGATTTTATAGTAAGCAGCTCATTTTATTTTAATGGGTGTTGACTGATGCGACCCCCACCGTAACAAAAAAAAAAAAAAGGGGGGGGGGCTGCATAGTCTAATATCCCCAGACCTATTTTTGCTCCCAGTCCAGCCCTGGAAGTAAGTTTATTACAGGTATTTCCCAACCTTTAACTCTACAGTTGTTTCAAAACTACAGCTCCCATCATGCTCTTCTGTCTGCATGATGTGAGTTGTAGTTTTGCAACAGCTGGAGAGTTCACATGGGGGAGCAGGCATAGTTGCACAGTTTATATGGGGGAGAGGCATCATGGCACAGTTCATATGGGGGGCAGGCTTAAATGGCAGTATTATACTCAGAAACAGGGTGTATGGAGGTATTATATCAGGCACAGTGTTTGACAGAATATTTTTTAGGTACACAGCATGTAGTAGAATTATATTCAGGGGCACAGTGTGTGGCAGTATTATACCAGGGGCACAGTGTGTGGCAGTATTATACCAGGGGCACAGTGTGTGGCAGTATTATACCAGGGGCACAGTGTGTGGCAGTATTATACCAGGGGCACAGTGTGTGGCAGTATTATACCAGGGGCACAGTGTGTGGCAGTATTATACCAGGGGCACAGTGTGTGGCAGTATTATACCAGGGGCACAGTGTGTGGCAGTATTATACCAGGGGCACAGTGTGTGGCAGTATTATACCAGGGGCACAGTGTGTGGCAGTATTATACCAGGGGCACAGTGTGTGGCAGTATTATACCAGGGGCACAGTGTGTGGCAGTATTATACCAGGGGCACAGTGTGTGGCAGTATTATACCAGGGGCACAGTGTGTGGCAGTATTATACCAGGGGCACAGTGTGTGGCAGTATTATACCAGGGGCACAGTGTGTGGCAGTATTATACCAGGGGCACAGTGTGTGGCAGTATTATACCAGGGGCACAGTGTGTGGCAGTATTATACCAGGGGCACAGAGTGTGGCAGTATTATACCAGGGGCGCAGTGTGTGGCAGTATTATACCAGGGGCGCAGTGTGTGGCAGTATTATACCAGGGGCGCAGTGTGTGGCAGTATTATACCAGGGGCGGAGTGTGTGGCAGCATTATACCAGGGGCACAGTGTGTGGCAGTATTATAGCAGGGGCACAGTGTGTGGCAATTGGAGAGCGATTATGACTTAAATAATGTTTTACAACAGGCAGTACCTATTTCTGGCATGGCACTGCGGCCGCTAGGTGTGAACCAGGTCTTAGCGTTTAGCTCGGACCTTCACTGGATGGCAGACCTGGATAAGCGGACCCCTACTAAGAGTAGTTGAGTATCCCTGTTCTATATGTTTAAATGTAAATTTAAGAAGGGTGATGCTTTTTTTTCAATTCTATTTCTTAAAAATGAATCCTTCAGTGTCACCTGTACTTACCGATCCCAGATCTGTGGCACCTGTTATCCTCCTTAAGCAGGCAGCAGGCTTGTTGCACAGGCAGTGCTCCAGAATCACACTGATATCATTGTTGCTGTGTCTTCAAGCCTGCTCACAATCGAATGGAGTGAGGAAGCAGCAGTCATGAAGTCAGTGTGCTTCTGGAGCGCCTCCCTTGCACTAAACCTGCCGTCTGAATGTGGAGCATAATGGTCGACAGGGCCACGGACCAGCTCGTGGCAAGTATTTTCATTACCGTTACCCGCACTACAAGCCTGTACCATCAGGTTAGTGTGGGTGACACTGATGACAGGATTACCTTTGAAGTTTACCATATTGTTATAGCTTTTTCTGCTATTTACTCACACAAATGCTGGAAAGTCAGGCAGTGGTGCAGCTTCAAATATAATTCGAAGTCCAGCTTGTACTCTCTCTCTGTTATCAGAGGTTAATGCAAAAGACAGTGATGGGATCAAACGTTGGTCCTGCAATAAGATATAATGATGCAGTGGGACATGTAAGCCAAAGATTACACCTTTTGATTTTTCAAGAGCAAGCTTAAAAATGTATGTAGCGACCTGATTTGTAATTATATGAAATGTAAATTTGCATTTATGGATTTTAATGAAGTATACTAAAAATAAATGGCTGTAAATGTACCCTCAGTGCTGTGGAAAATGTTGGTGCTATATAAATAAATATTATATACGATACTTTATGTCAATCATCAAATCATGGGGCACAATAAAAAATAAATAAACTGTGAGCAATGCCTTAAATATTCAGAATGGAGTGATAAATCCACTCCCACAGTTGGTTAATACAGCCCAGCTTTCTCAGACTGGTCTTCAGCTATGACTACTACTGTTAGGCTAAGTTTCCACTTGTTTTTTTTCTGGCAGTTTTTGGAAAAGTGCCACTGCTTTTTTTGAGCCAAAGTCAGAAATGTATTCAAAAGGAATAAGTCATATAAAGGAAGGACTTCCACTTCTCCTGCCTTATGGATCCACTTCTGCCTTTGGCTCAAAAACTGCAGTGGTAGTATTCCAAAAACTGCCAGAAAAAAAACCAAGTGGAAACTTAGCCTTAAGGGTACGTTCACATGTACAGGATCCTGCGCATCAAATCTGAGGGAATGCTTATCAACGCCAAACAAGCCAACAAACCATACCTGTAGTATCTTATAGAAGGCAGCTTCCATATTTTTGACCAACTGTTTTAATCTGCTCATAACATCCAAAGTCTTCAGTATAACATCTGATGAAACATTCCTTGGTTCAAAAGCAAAAATTATTTCTTTAAAAAAATAAAAATAAAATGCAAGCACATCTAGGCCAATAAGCACAGTATTTTCACTAGAATTGTGTTTGTGGTCAGGACTTTGGACCGTGCATGGGCTTACCTGTTATCTCCTGCCAAGGCCACCTGCGAGAAACTAGATTTACCAAGACCTAACACAAAACTCTACTTGTAACATAGAACAGCGGTTGAGGTGTGCCTGAAAACCGCGTCGAGGGTCCGCCTATAGAGGGCAAAAATACACCCCGTTAGGGTAATTAAGTATCATTTATTTATAATGCCAAAAATTGAAATGCCTCTGCCATTTCCCTTGAGGGATCTGGGACATAAGTGGTATATGCATCAGAACGCCACCTCCCCAACTTCTGGATGACATGTACAGGCACCTTGTGCCTGGAGGCCGCCGATGCTGCTCCTATGCGGAATGAGTGACCTGAGAACTCTCTGGGGTTGTGTCCTAAATTGCCAAGCAGCGTGCGGACATGCGATGTGAAAAGAGAAGTGGTAAGAGCACCCCCACCGAAAGGCAACAGTGGCGACTCCGGAGGCCTATCATGGAGGAACTCAAGCAGTTGTGCCAACACCGCCACCGGGCACCAGTTGTTACCTGAAGGAAATACTTAACCACCGCCCCCCACCTGCGAGTTTTTGTGACGGACAGTGAAACTTCGAACCAAGAACCCTGCCACCTTAAATGAGCCTTCTGTGGATGTGTCGCTCCCCGCCTGACACATGAAAATTCACCCGGCCGGAGGAAGCCATAGAAGGCTAGATAAATGGCAGATTTGATTATCAGGCTGCGCTCGAAGCCAAACGGGTTATTGGCTAATGCGTCAGACATGGCTCGGAACAGCTCGCCGCTGATCGGTTTCCTGAGAGGTGGCGCTACGAGCCACCACCCCTCTGAGCGCAGCCTTGACAGCCTGAGATGATAGGATAGACAGCCTGTCTGGGTGGGATAAAGAAATGAAATGCTGAATGCCCGAAAGGTAAGATTTAATAGTGCTATAAGACAGGTGCAGAGGAGAGTGGCAGAAACCGATGAAAGATAGAATGATAGTGGTGTCGTAAGAAAGGGGGATGCTATGTTGCGACAGATATGACCTGAAGGTGTCGTGTGCTGCATGATAGGCCTTTCTGGTATTGGG
Organism: Hyla sarda; assembly: GCF_029499605.1. Taxonomy (NCBI): domain Eukaryota; kingdom Metazoa; phylum Chordata; class Amphibia; order Anura; family Hylidae; genus Hyla; species Hyla sarda. The sequence goes on along the minus strand of NC_079190.1, from coordinate 213,897,111 downwards.
GGCTAAGGCGTCCGACATTAACTCCCGGGCCACCTGTGTGTAATAATTCAGTCCAAGATTAATTGTGCCAGGCAAGGGGGTTGTGTTCCTACTGCGTCTGCTTGCGGAGCCACCTGTGAAAAGGGATGGAAATTAGTCCTGGACAGAGCATCTGCGGCCGTGTTGTCTACCCCCGGTATGTGCCTGGCTACAAAATTGAAGTTGTGTTGTAAGGACACCCAGACTAGCCTGCGCATGAATTAAATGACAGTAGCATGCCTGGAACTGCCCTTGTTGACTATGGCAACTGTCGCCTGATTGTCACACTGAAACTCCACCGTCTGCCCTGACCACTTGTCGCCCCATGTCACTGCAGCTGCTACAATGGGGAGACCTCAAAAGTGCCGAAGTGCTGCTGAAGCCTGCCAGAGCCAATACCTGCTTGGACCATTGGCCGGCCATCCACCTGCCGCCCCACACTGCACCATAACCGGTGGAAGATGACGCATCGGTGCAGATCTTGGGGACAACTCGGAGGCTGGCGGGACAAACATAGCCGTCCCATTCCATTGTGCCATGAACCTATCCCACATGTTCAGGTCAGCCAGGGCTTGGCAGTCTAACCAAACCCTACTGTGTTGATGAGGGACACCATGCAGCAAAGACAATATTCTGGATACGAACGCTCTGCCCTGCGGAATTGCTCGCATAGCAAATGCCAGCATTCCCAGCAAGCTCTGCAACTCGCCCTTGGTCGCGACCTGGGAGACCGTGTACTTGTGGATAGTGTCTCTGATACGGTTGAGTTTGTCAGTGGGCAAGCTGACTTGCATTGCGACTGGATCTAGGATTACTCCAAGAAAGGTGAGACACTTGTTGGACCGACCGTTTTCTTGGGAGACACTGGCACCCCAATATCAGTGAACAGTTTCAGCAATCTGACCAACTGGTCCGGCTCTTCCCTCGGGCGACTGAGCAGAAGAAAGTCATCCAAATAATGGATGACCTGGCTGCATCCAGAGACATTAACCAGCAGCCAGTGCAATGCCTGGGCCAGTTGGTCAAACAGCCACGGACCGCTCCTGCATCCGAAGTCAACTTGGAAGCAAAATAATATGCCCCCTGCCATTTGAGCCCAAACCATTGCCACTGGTCCCTGTGCAATGGAAGCAACTTGAAGGCATCAGTGATATCCGCCTTCGCCATCCAAGTCCCTGGGCCGAGCGCCAAGATGACCTGAATAGCCTGGTCTATGGAAGAATAATGCATGCCAAACTCCCCGGACGGAACGAGAGAGTTGATACTGGGGACAAGTGACCCATGAAGAGCCGACAAGTCAAATATCAGTCTCTTTTCCCATTGAACTTGCCTGTTACCACCCCTACCGGACTGACCCTCCAAGACCTGAATGGAGAAACTAACAAGGGGCCAATCATATAACCTTTCATTAGCTCAGCATTTATTAATTCAGTGACAACAGCGGGATCGTTTACGGCAGACAGCAGATTGTCGCATTCAAATGTGGCCTGCGGCAGTGTGACCATGCCGGCGTGGAAGCCTCTATCAAAACTATTGATCAACCATTGGACCCAATCTGGGTCCGGGTGAACCGTGAGCAGAGCGCCAGGACTGGGGTACGTACCCCGCCTAGTCATGCTGGCCCTTTCTGCCTACATGCAGAGCCCGGATGTGCCCCGAAGCAGTAGAAGCAGACGTGTAATAACCCGCAATTGCTGAAGTTGCACGAAGACATGCTACAGTCGCTACAAATTTGTGAGCCTCCGAGATAGTGTACTGGACCGCCCAACTTATCCACGGAAGGTGCGGACCTGCTGAAACTGTCCGTGGAAGTGGACGGTCTGGTGGCGCCCTGCTCGCCCTGTTGAGCCAGCCCTACACACCACGCCGTAGTATGCGTGATTGATTGACAGACGGCACATGCAGGGAATTTGAGATTTGCGAAGTGGCTGCAGAACATCTGTGAATCCAGTCCGTGAGGTACCCATCTTGGCTGAAGGCCGCCGCTGCCATGGCTGAGAAACTTCTATGATAATCGTAGAAATGGGTACCATCGTATTTGTATGCATATTCAGTAACCCTCAGCAAATACAGGTCGAGCTCCTCTCTGCGCTCCAGCCTGGCTGAGCATATCACCTCCCTGCATTTGCTGAAGGCAATCACAAACTCGTGGATATTTAGCTTCCGTTTCAGCCTGGTATCCTTACTCTTAAGGACAACAGATAAGTCAGCGCACGCTACCGTTCTAGTGTCCTCAACGTCGAATGCAGATAGCAACAGGGCCGCCAAATTGATGTCCTTCCCTTACAGTATGTCCTTTCTCAGGGCCGCTGGGACAAAATGGACTGGTGACACCCTTGGTGGCCCAGAGCGCCTACCTGGGTTGCCTACCGGAACAGGGGCAGACATCTGTGTAGGCGTTGGCGCCTGCAATGCTGCTGGAGCTGGGGGCCCCTTAATTCCCCCTTCTCTCCAGAGAAACCAGCCTGCCCAACATGGAAGTCATCATTGCATGCAGTTCAGAGAGGGTGGACTGGCCCGAGGTCCCCTCCTGACTGTCGCCAGCCCCCTGATCCGCCATGAGGAGTTTGTACAACTCTGCTTTTCGGGCGGTTGCTGGAAATGGAATTGTCCTCTTGCGCAACTCCTCCATCAACTTGGGGATCGTCCAAGCCCTGTAAGCTGCAGAGGAGGGCGTCCCTCGCACGGAGCTTCTAGCTGGTGTATCAGGGATGGACATCGGGTCCTCTATGTCTGACACGTGAGACATGACCTGTCCGGGCCGTAACGGGTGCAGGGGAAAACGGTAATCGTGAGTCACCAGATATGAGAAACGTGTACCCCCCTTGCTGAGTACTGACTGACCTTATCACCACTGTAACACAACAGTAAGACGCCTGAAACGAACAGCAAATCGACTGTAACCCTGCAAACAACCGAATACATAATGTTAGCTTACAGCTGCAGACTGCCCGTGCAATGTGGCCGAACCCAAGAGTGCTGACCGTAGTGCCAGTGCGACCCAGAATACCACCTGAATAGTTTGAAACGAGGCCTGACCGTGTGTCTGACCGAGAACGTGTGCATGACGCGTATAGTCATGAATAATTAAACCGTGAACACCTCCTGACTGCGAGCCAAGATTACAGTGTGCACCGTTTCTAACTAACTAGCGATGGCTCTGAAGACGTGTCAGCAACCACCGCAGGCGAGTGGTCACCCTTGAAGAAGAGTCAAGATCGCAGGGACCACTACCCGTGTAAACGAAATGCTCTGTATGCGTGACAGTAGCAATGACGCCTTGAACCCTATCTGACATGTCGAGTCAGATATACAGTGATTCAGGGCCTATGTGTAACAGCAGCAGTGCGTAACATTAACTAATGTAACAGGAGTATTAAGCATTTGACTGAAATGACGTGAACTAGCGTCTGCTAGCGAAAGTGATGACCACCATGAAACGTGAATAAATAACATGAACAACCGCCGTACGGTTGGTACTGACCGTAGCCAAGTTTGCAATGACCAGGAACGTAACGACCACCTAACTGGATATAGCCCACCTAATCTGCAAGAGAAACTAACAGTGTACTAACCATATGGTTTACGCGCCACCTACCACCTCTGACCCATACATGCTGGCACCCCCTAGCCCCCCCCCCTATGCCTGAAACTACCCCAACCCCACTAATTACTTGCCTACCCCAAGCCTCTAACCCGGTACCCCGATATGCATGACCACCCCCCCCCTAAACCGAAGCCACAGTAATATGGATTATAGTATTATTGACTTACAAGCTGCCCCTTGTCTGCGACAGTGCATGTGTCAGGACTGTGGCCTGACACCGATGCACCATGAGCCAGCCCCTTATTACTACATGGTACCAATACACTCTGTAAGCATAACACATTTCCTCACACACATTTTTTATTTATTTTTTTCAGCGCCACCTGCTGGCCATCCGTGGAGCTATACCGCCGGCTCACTGGCATGCTGTGACTCCGCCCGTTCAGAGCCCCGTGTTACACGTGAGACGCCGGCACAGGGAGACCCACGTGGGTCGCGTCTCCCATGCCGCCGGCTGCCGCTGGATCCAGAGGCCGTGTTCACTGCGGCCAGCCCGGGCACGCGCTGTACCGACGGACCGCCGCCTACATAACACGCTGGGTGCTGGAGCCTGCCCGCCAAACGAGGGGAGCAATAGCAACAGACCAGGGCCCCAGTAAAAGAACCTGCCGGTCACCCGGCACTTACCTGCACCACCACACACCTGACCCAGCGTACGCAACGAAAGAAACCCCTGCAATTTCGCCAACCCAGCATACGCCCAGAGGGAGGGGCCGATGGATGTTAAATAGCCAAAGCCCCTCCCACAAATTCAGCCTGATAGGCTTCCCACACATCAAACTTTGCACTGTTTTTGTCCATTATATGACAACAGTTCTGAACAGTCCAATGGATGAGCTGAGGTAGAAGACTTAGTAGAGCTTACAATAGCTTGTCTGAATGTCTCTCTCTTTCCAGCCACTGTCCGCTCCACAGATTCCATAATCTTCTACAAACAGCCGCCTAGTGATGGAATTGGTCAGCAGTTTGATTTTAGTATGTGGCGTTTAGGAGATGGGGGCTGATAAGTTCAGAAAGGCATTTCCTCTAAAATTATATTTTAAAGTTTCTTTTATTTTCTGAGTATTTCAGACACTAGAATTTTTCATGGTCTCATCTTAGCAATGACAGTCTGCTTAGCCAATCACACTGGCTGTGGCAGTATTCTGCCACAGTCAGTGATTGGCTGAGTGGGCTGTCAATGATACCATAACTGTCTCAGAATTAGCATCTATAAGGGGACCAGAATATGTTACAAGGGGGCCCTGGGGGAGCGAGGTAGGTGGGAATATTTATTTCTAATCTTCATTGTGACCCTGGCAATAGATATAAAAAAAAAAAAAAAAAACACAAACACAAACAAACACACACTAGTATCCTGAATACTCATTTAACCTGTACTATTGATTTATGCAGTTTGTTAAAATATTAGTCACTTTAAGTATATAACATTGATCCAGGACACAGGTAATGCCTACAAGAAGAATGAAAAAATAAAAAAAAGCACCAAAACATTCTGCAGCATTTTTATCGCTGCATAATATCCTCCAAACATTAGTTCCATTATAAGGGAGGTTGATGGGTGTTAAGTTTATTTGACATTTAACCAGAGGTATAAATCTGTGTGTAGTATCATGCTAAATGTAACATTACCAATGGTCCTGATGTAGTACTGTAAACCAGACATGTTTTGTCAGGTTGTGCACCAGATTTTGGCTGCGCCAAATTTTGTGCCAGAAAAAGGGGCGTGGCAGTCTGGATTGTGGCGTGGACACAAAAAAAGGGGTGTGCCTCGATATTTTTACAAAAACCCAACATATTTACTAAGGTTTCCACATAAAATGTGGTGGATTTGAGCTGAGGAATACCCCACATATCAGGGTAAAAAAAAGTGTAAAAAAAAGTAAAGATGTAGGGAAAGCTTAGTAAATACCGTGGAAAAAAGTTGTAGAGAATTAAAACCCACAAAGAAAACTACACAACGCTCTTCGTAAATCAGGGCCAATGTGTATTTGTCTCCATATCCTCTTTCATTTAACATATGACACAGTTCATGAAATTTGTATATCAAAAACACATAGAACTTACGAGAGTTCTGAATCCACCATTTTGGTACCAAAGGAATCTGCAGCACAGAATGTATACTGATAGTCAACAAGAGCAACACATTTGTTGACAGTAAGCTTCATAGCTATGCGGGATTTTAACATGTCATCAGAACAAAGCGGTGTGCAAGGTTAAGAAAAATAGCCATAAAAGAGTTAATGCTGACTGGCAATAAGCCCTGCTACTTGAACCAGCTGAGTGTACACTTATTCAAACTGTATATTGTATTGTTTTGGCTAAAGCCTGGAGTGGATCCTAAATAAAAGCCAAAGAACATCTAACTTTAAGCTACTTTTAAATATAATTGACAAGATTTATCAAGCTATCTTATAACAAGATTGTGTTTGTTGACCATGGCAACCAAGCACTGCCCAATTTTTTATGTCTCACATTGATTAGGTAAAATGAAAGCCAAGCTCTGACTGAAAAGAGAATATTACTATAAAATGATAAATCTTCCCCAATGGTTTAAAAAAATTCTCAGTGCAAACAAAACTGACAGTCCTCCCTAGCAATTTACTAACGCCACATCCACCTTCCACAGATCATGGATACTGCTGCTGCCTGCTACAAGCCAGTGACAGAGCAGAGAAATAAGGGTGTAAGATAGCTAGTTACAAATCTCTATTTAGTAAATGCATGTATTCTTTTTGTCAGAGTTTAATGTATAAAGCCTTTAACCTCTTAAGGACCAGGCACGTATGAGTACGTCCCTGCACCCTGGGTCTTAAGGACCAGGCACGTACTCATACGTCCGTGGGAATTTCGGTCCCCACCGCGCGCGGGGCGGGGACCGGGGTGACTGCTGATATCTATCAGCAGGCACCCCGCGCAAATGCCCAGGGGGGGGTCATCAGACCCCCCATGTCAGCGATCGGCGCAAATCGCAAGTGAATTCACACTTGCGATTTGCGCGATTCCGGGTCATTACGGGTCTATGGTGACCTGGAATATAATATAAGGGGGATCACGGGTGTCTAAGACACCCACGATCCCCCTGAAGAGATAGGAGTGAGGTGGCAGGGGTGCCACCCCTCCTATCCCTGCTATTGGTGGTCTACACGCGACCACCAATAGCAGATCGGGGGCGGGGTTAACTTTCGTTTTCCCCGTCCTGCCCACCCACAATAGGCGGGGCAGAATGGGGAAACGACAGAGGACCGGCGCCGGAGTCCACTTACCGATCTCCGTAGGCTGCGGGCGATAATCGGCATCGGAGATCGGCGGGCGGCGATGTCGTGTAGCTGGCTCCCTGGATCAGACGGAAGCCGGTAAGTTGCCTAGCAACATCTGGAAGGCTGCAGTCCGAGACCACTATATAGTGGTCTCTATACTGTAGCACTCCAGATATTGTAAAACTACAACTCCCAGCATGCCCAGACAGCTGCTTGGGCATGCTGGGAGTTGTAGTTTTGCAACAGCTGGAGGGCTACAGTTTGAGACCACTATATGCTAGTCTCTGAACTATAGCCCTCCAGATCTTGCAAAACTACAACTCCTAGCATGCCTTTGCAGCATCTGGAGGGCCACAGTTTGCAGTAGTCTCTATACTGTAGCTCTCCAGATGTTGCAAAACTGCAAATCCCAGCATGCTGGGAGTTGTAGTTGCGATCCCTCCAGCTGTTGCATAACTACATCTCCCAGCATGCCCTTCGGTGATCAGTACATACTGGGAGTTGTAGTTTTGCTACAGCTAGAGGCACACTGGTTGGAGAATATTGAGTTAGATAACAGAACCTAACTGAAGGTTTTCCAACCAGTGTGCCTCAGGCTGTTGCAAAAGTACAACTCCCAGCCTGCATGGTCTGTCAGCACATGCTGGGAGTTGTAGTTTTGAAACAGCTGGAGGTTTGCTCCCCCATGTGAACGTACAGGGTACATTCACACAGGAAGGCTTACAGTAAGTTTTCTGCTTCAAGTATGAGCTGCGGCGCAAACTCCTAGCAAGGAACTCACTGTAAACCTCCGCCAGTGTGAATGTACCCTAAAAACACTACACTACCACATAATAAAGGGTAAAACACTACATATACACCCCCTTACACTGTCCCCCCCCCCACCCCCCAATAAAAATTAAAAACGTATTGTACGGCAGTGTTTCCAAAACGGAGCCTCCAGCTGTTGCAAAACAACAACTTCCAGCATTTCTGGACAGCCACTGACTGTCCAGGCATGCTGGGGGTTTAGCAACAGCTGGAGGCACCCTGTTTGGGAATCACTGGTGAAGAATACCCCTATGCAATCCCAAATTTAGTCCTCAAATGCGCATGGCGCTCTCACTTCGGAGCCCTGTCGTATTTCAAGGAAACAGTTTAGGGTCACATATGGGGTATGTCCGTACTCAGGAGAAATTACACTACAAATTTTGGGGGGCTTTTTCTCCTTTTACCCCTTATGAAAAGGAAAAGTTGGGGTCTACACCAGCCTGTTCGTGTAAAAAAAAAATTTTTTTTTACACTAACATGCTGGTGTTGCCCTTTACTGTTTATTTTCACAAGAGGTAAAAGGAAAGAAAGACCCCCAAAATTTGTAACGCAATTTCTCCTGAGTACAGAAATACCCCATATGTGGGCGTAAAATGATCTGCGGGCGCATAACAAGGCTCAAGAGTGAGAGCGCACTATGTACATTTGAAGCCTAAATTGGTGATTTGCACAGGGGTGGCTAATTTTACAGCGGTTCTGACAAACGCAAAAAAAAAACGACATGTGACCCCATTTTGGAAACTACACCCCTCATGGAATGTAACAAGGGGTATAGTGAGCCTTTACACCCCACAGGTGTTTGACAAATTTTCGTTAAAGTTGGATGGGAAAATGAAAAAAAATATATACTTTTTTCACTAAAATGCTGGTGTTACCGTAAATTTTTCATTTTCACAAGGGAAAATAGGAAAAAAGCCTTCCAAAATTTGTAACCCCATTTCTTCTGAGTAAGAAAATACCCCAAATGTGGATGTAAAGTGCTCGGCGGGCGAACTACAATGCTCAGAAGAGAGGGAGCGCCATTGGGATTTTGAAGAGAAAAGGTGTCCGGAATTGAAAGCCACGTGTGTTTACAAAGCCCCCATAGTGCCAGAATAATGGACACCCCCAACATGTGACCCCATTTTGGAAACTACACCCCTCACGTAATGTAATAAGGGGTACAGAGAGCATTTACACCCCACAGGTGTCTGACAGATTTTTGGAACAGTGGTCCGTGAAAATGAAAAGTTAAATTTTTCATTTGCTCAGCCCACTGTTCCAAAGATCTGTCAAATGCCAGTGGGGTGTAAATACTCACTACACTTATTAAATTCTGTGAGGGGTGTAGTTTCCAAAATGGGGTCACACGTGGGGGGGGGGGGTCTACTGTTCTGGCACCACTGTTCTGGTCTACTGTAAATGCACATTTTTTTCTTTTTTTTTTACATATGCAAAAGTCGTGAAACCCCTGTGGGGTATTAAGGCTCACTTTATTCCTTGTTACGTTCCTCAAGGGGTCTAGTTTCCAAAATGGTATGCCATGTGTTTTTTTTTTTTTGCTGTTCTGGCACCATAGGGGCTTCCTAAATGCAACATGCCCCCAAAAACCATTTCAGAAAAACCTACTCTCCAAAATCCCCTTGTCGCTCCTTCGCTTCTGAGCCCTCTACTGCACCCGCCGAACACTTTACATAGACATATGAGGTATGTGCTTACTCGAGAGAAATTGGGCTACAAATACAAGTATAAATTTTCTCCTTTTACCCCTTGTAAAAATTCAAAAATTGGGTCTACAAGAACATGCGAGTGTAAAAAATGAAGATTGTGAATTTTCTCCTTCACTTTGCTGCTATTCCTGTGAAACACCTAAAGGGTTAAAATGCTGACAATGTCATTTTGAATACTTTGGGGGGTGCAGTTTTTACAATGAGGTATTTTTAATATGAAGACCCTTCAAATCCACTTCAAACCTGAACTGGTTTCTGAAAAATAGTGAGTTTGAAAATTTTGTGAAAAATTGGAAAATTGCTGCTGAACTTTGAAGCCCTCTGGTGTCTTCCAAAAGTAAAATCACGTCAATTTTATGATGCAAACATAAAAGACATATTGTATATGGTTTGGAATATCCATTTTCCTTACAAGCAGAGAGCTTCAAAGTTAGAGAAATGCTAAATTTTCAATTTTTCATCAAATTTTGGGATTTTTCACCAAGAAAGGATGCAAGTTACCATAAAAATTTACCACTATGTTAAAAGAGAATATGTCACGAAAAAACTCTCTCGAAATCAGAATGATAACTAAAAGCATTCCAGAGTTATTAATGTTTAAAGTAACAGTGGTCAGATGTTCAAAAAACACTCTGGTCCTAAGGTGTAAAATGACCTGGTCCTTTAGGGGGTTAATGGAAAAATACACTTGCTTTTTTGCATCTATTTCCGATTTTGGCTTAAAAAAAAAAAAAAAAAAAAAAAAAAAATTAAAAAGCAGTAGTCCGGTGCACACTTTTCCTAATTTATCCGATAGGAAAAACTTTCTCTTGCCTGCCTACGCGCCCCCGGAGCTCCGGTACAGGTGTTCGTTCGCCGGGCTGTTTGCTTCTTACTTCCTGTTAGCTTGGCACGTCACACGGAGCTTCAGCCTATCACCAGCCAAGGCAGGACATCGCTGCGCCCGGTGATAGGCTGAAGCTCCGTGTGACGTGTCGGGCTAAAAGGAAGTAAGAAGCAAACAGCCCGGCAAGAGAAAGTTTCTTTACTTTTTTTTTGCAGCCCGGACTGGATAAAATAAGAAAAGTGCGCACCGGAGTACTGCTTTAAGGAAGAGTTATCAAAACCTGTCCAGAGGAAAAGTTGCTGTATTGCCCATAGCAACCAACCAGATCGCTTCTTTCATTTTTCAGAGACCTTTTCAGAAATTAAAGAAGGTATCTAAATTGTTTGCTGTGGACAACTCAGCAACTTTTCCACTAGACAGGTTTTGATAAATTCCCCCCCCCCCCTAATTTTTGTGGTAAAACATGTAATTTTCATGTTTATATTTAAAAAACGAAATAAAAAGGATATTAATCAATACATCCACCGATTTCACCATTCTTTCACATTTCTTTTTTGTCAATTGTTCATCCAAAGGAAGATCAGGAACATGAAGTTGCTCAAGGATAACTGGCAACAGAAGGTCAACAATCCTTTCTGCAGATTGGTTGGTTCCAGTGTCAATAGCATCCTAAACATAGGACAAAAATAAATAAATAAAATGAAAAATTAAGTCCTTTTATGGCATAAACATTTACAGGTGCTCACAACATTAACATTGATCCTTTTTCATTATCATCATTTTCTTGTTCTGGCCAACCATCTTAATTAACCCCTTAATGGTTTTTCCGTTTTTGCACTTTCGTTTTTTCCTCATCACCTTCTAAAAATCATAACGCTTTCAATTTTGCACCTAAAATTCCATATTATGGCTTATTTTTTGCGCCACCAATTCTACTTTTCAGGCACATTAGTCATTTTACCAAAATATCCACAGCGAAATGGAAAAAAATTCATTGTGCGACAAAATTGAAGAAAAAAATAATGCCATTTTGTAATTTTGGGTACTTCCGTTTCTACGCAGTGCACTTTTCGGTAAAAATGACACCTTATCTTTATTTTGTAGGTCCATACGGTTAAGTGATACCCTACTTATAATGGTTTGATTTTGTATTACTTCATCATAACTACATACAGGAAAATGTATACATTTAAAATGGTCATCTTCTGACCCCTATAACTTATTTTTCTGTGTACGTAGTGCTGGGCAATATGGCCTAAAATGAATATCACTGTATTTTTTTTTTATTATCACGGTATCACTGTATTATCGCCTGTCCCCCACCCCGCGAGCGGGGTCCCTGTGCCCAATAGCAGTGTCAAATGTGCCCCCCGCGAGCGCAAGCGCTACCATCACCGCTAGCGGGGTCCCTGTGCCCACTAGCGGTGTCATAAGAATGCCGAGCGTGGCTCTGTTCCACGTCCCTGTCAGCTCTCAGGGTACGGGAACAGATTTAAAAGCCTTGCGCGCAGCTAACGTAGTACTGCACATGCGCAGTACTACGCAAATAGCGTAGGGCTAATGCTAGGCTCCTAGCGCTGCCTATGTTAGCCCTACGCTATTTGCGTAGTGCTTCGCCTGCGCAGTACTATGTTAGCCGCGCGCTAGGCTTTTAAATCTGTTCCCGTACCCTGAGAACTGACAGGGACGGGGAACAGAGCCGCGCTCGACATTCTTATGACTCTGCTAGTGGGCACAGGGACCCCGCTAGCGGTGATGGTAGCGCTCGCGGGAGCCATTCTTGTGACACCGCTAGTGGGCACATGGATCCCGCTAGCGGTGGGGATTGATCGTGCTCGCGGGGACACTGACAGGCGCAGCGGGGGGGGCACAGTAAATGGATAAGCTTCTGTGGCCCAATTCCGCTCTCGGAATCGGGCCAGAGAAGCACAACGGGACAAGTGAGGGCGCCGCGCTGGGCTCTACAATTCATCCAGAGGGTGGGGGATGGGCCCGACCGGTATAGCGATATGGGCAAAAATCCATACCGTGGGAGAAAAAAAAAAAACAGTATCCGGTTCATACCGGTATACCGCCCAGCACTACGCGTACGGGCCGGTATGAGGGCTTATTTTACGATATATTTTTATAGTTCCGACATTTCCGCACGCGGCGATACCACAGGTTTGTTTTGGTTTTTTTTTTATGGGAAAAAGGGAGGTGATTCTTACTTTTATTAGGGAAGGTGTTAAATGATCTTTAACTTTTTTTGCAGTGTTATAGCCCCCCTAGTGGCTATTACACTGCACCCACTGATCTGCTACACAGATCATTGCCGTGCATTGACACGGCAAAGATCAGTGTTATCGGCGGTCGATTGCTCAAGCCTGGATTTCAGGCTTAGAGAAATCAATCACCGATCGGACGCGACTGAGGCAGGTAAGGGGACCTCCGCTCGCGTTCTAGCTGATCAGGACATTGTGATTTCACTGCGATGGTCCCGATCAGCCGGACTGGGCTGCCGGGAAGCTTTCACTTTCATTTTAGACGTGGCGATCAACTTTGAACGCCGCGTCTAAAGGGTTAATAGCACGCGGCACAATAAGCGGTGTCGCACACTATTAGCTATTGGCTTTCATTAGCCGCTGGGACCGACCCAGTATGATGCGGGGTCATGGGACCGACCCGGTATGATGCGGGGACCGGGTGCAGGGCGTCCTTAAGAGGTTAAGATAACCACTGCCATGTCTTCCCCTTCTGACTATTTTTTGCAACAACCCCCCCCCCCCCCCTCCACCCCCACACTCTTCTTGGCTAGAAGGGTTTGCATTATTCACACTTGCAATTAGACCTATGATTTACTTTAACAATTGAAAGCAGAGAAGTAGAAAGGTAGACATTTACTGCAAAAACTTCCTTAAAGAGCTCTAGTGCGAGTACTGCACAGTTCTGGGGAGCTTCCAGGGCCTGGCTTGACCAATGAACAAGAGCTACAGCTGGCTCAGGAGATTTTGTACGTGGCCCAAGTCTCCCATTCCCTGCTGCAGGAATACTCGATTGTTCCAGGATTGTCTGTCGCAACATGTGGCGTAAGCTGGTGACTGAGCAGAAAGCCAGCAACAATTCTAAAACCTGAAAGTACAGAGCATCAATCATTATGAAAGAAATATCTAGATTCATTATTAAAGAACTAAACTCATACAAGAGCACGTACAAGTAAATGTTTATTCAAAGAGGAATACATGAAATTGTATAAAAATGTCCTGCTCCAACTACAAGTGAACAGTCTTATTTTACAAGTAAATTGCTATTAGCTCAAGCTGATGTTCAGTGCACATACAGTCATGGCCATAAACGTTGGCGCCCCTGAAATTTTTCAAGAAAATTAAGTATTTCTCACAGAAAAGGATAGCAGTAACATGTTTTGCTATACACGTTTATTCCCTTTTTGTGTATTGGAACTACACAAAAAAAGGGAGGAAAAAAAGCAAATTGGACATAATGTCACACCAAACTCACACCAAAATGATTGGCACTCAACTTAATATTTGGTTGCACACCCTTTGGAAAAAATAATTGAAATCAGTAACTTCCTATAACCATCAATAAGCTTCTTACACCTCTCAGCCGGAATGTTGACCCACTCTTCCTTTGCAAACTGCTCCATGTCTCGCTTATTGGAAGGGCGCCTTTTCCCAACAGCAATTTTAAGATATTTCCACAGGTGTTCAATGGGATTTAGATCTGAACTCCTTGCTGGCCACTTCAGAACTCTCCAGCACTTTGTTGCCATCCATTTCTGGGTGCTTTTTGACATATGTTTGGGGTCATTGTCCTGCTGGAAGACCCAAGATCTCGGATGCAAACCCAGCTTTCTGACACTTGGCTGTACAGTGGGACCCAAAATCAGTTGATAATCCTCAGATTTCATGATGCCTTATTTTAAACATATATTAGGAGATGTATTTTTTTAATATACAATATCATTGTAATCTATGGTTCAAGGTAATTGTGCAAGATGGCTGAAATGACCTTTTGGAAAGTTAACTTGAGCTAGCAGAATCCTATAGATAGAATTGCTAAGCTAGAGGTATTTCATGACACACTATATACTATTTTAAGGGAATAGATGTACCATATATGTAAGGTTAGTAGTATCCAATCAGATAACAAGGTAACCATGACCTAATGTATACACCCATGAGATATATATTTACATTCAGCCAACCCACTAGGAGGAGATATATACTATATAGGTATATTTATGGATAGTCGACACAGGTTTACTTAGGATAAACACTCGCCCAAAAAAATATAAAGGACACACTTCAATCATAGTAAACACACCCATAGCTATGGTATATAAGAAGGGTCGTCTGTAATACATGGAGACAACACAGGGAAGCTATGCCAAGGAAACAAGGAAGAAGGAAGGCGAGGCCAAGCCTGACCAAGCCAGCCTGATCATGGAGGCTAACAAAGGAGGCCATCTTAGAAGGACGTCAAGATGGATTCAGCTGGTGAGACAAGTCTAAGGACATGCCTACATAACCTTCCTACTGTATCTACTGTATGCCAAGAACTGTCATTACATGAAAGTCTTGTTTTATACTGTCTGCCATGATGTCAAGAAGAGTACAATAAATGTATGTTTTTATTAAACAAGCAAGAAGTCACTTATTCTCCATGGTGACGTGTCATAACAATAACCGGTATATTAACACACACACATTCAAGGTACTCAGCAAAACAACCCCAAAGCATCATTGAACCTCCACTATATTTCATTGTAGGTACTGTGTTCTTTTCGGCCTCATTCCGTTTTCGGTAAACCGTAGAATGATGTGCTTTACCAAAAACCTCTATCTTGGTCACATCTGTCCAGAAGATGTTTTCCCAGAAGGACTTTGGCAAAATGCAGTCTTGCTTTTTTATGTCTCTGTGTCAGCAGTGAGGTCCTCCTGGGTCTCCTGCCATAGCGTTTCAGTTCATTTAAATGTTGACGGATAGTTCTCACTGACATTGATGCTCCCTGAGCCTGCAGGACAGCTTGAATATCTTTGGAACTTGTTTGGGGCTGCTTATCCACCATCCGGACTATCCTGCAATGACCCCTTTCATCAATTTTTCTCTTCCATCCACACACAGGGAGATTAGCTACAGTGCCATGGGTTGCAAACTTCTTGATAATGTTGCGCACTGTAGACAATGGCAAAGCTACATCTCTGGAGTGGAGATGGACTTTTATCCTTGAGATTGTTGATATTTTTCAACACTTTTGGTTCTCAAGTCCTCAGACAGTTCTCTTCTGCTCTTTCTGTTGTCCATGCTTACTGTGGCGCGCGCGCGCGCGCGCGCACACACACACACACACACAAAATGCAAAGACTAAGTGAACTTCTCTCCTTTTTATCTGCTTTCAGGTGGGATTTTTATATTGCCCATACCTGTTACTTGCCCCAGGTGAGTTTAAAGGAGCATCACATGCTTGAAACAATCTTATTTTTCCATAATTTTGAAAGGGTATCAATAATTTTGTCCAGCTCATTTTTGGAGTTTGGTGTGACATTATGTCCAATTTGCTTTTTTTCCTCCCTTTTTTGTGTAGTTCCAATATACACAAAGGGAATAAACATGTGTATAGCAAAACATGTGTTCCTGCAATTCTTTTCTGTGAGAAATACTTAATTTTCTTGAAAAATTTCAGGGGTGCCAACATTTACGGTTATGACTGTGTGTACAATTGCACCTTTTATTTACATTACCTATATATGTGTAAGCTGAATGCTTATTTATTACATCAACATCTAAATGGCAATTGTTTCAATATAAAGAGAGAGAAATTTGCCCCTGTATGAAAAAGATGTGTGCATAGTCAACTCCAGCCTTTTTTGGGGCTGCGGGAGAGTCAGTCTCTGAAAACAGCCAAGTCAACTGTGTTACTTAATTCTGTAACTCCCATTGACATTAAAAAGGAGGTGAACAAACTGAGTAGCAACAGGAAATAGACTAACTCGTTATGTAACATTATATAAACAGCATAGCTCATGGGCCTATACTGTGTACAGCTGACTAGGCTGCTTTTGGCACCTGATCATCTAGAGGCTGGATATGGCCAGGCAGCCATCTTTTTCATTGATGGGCAAACCCAATTAGGCCATTTATCAGGAAATTTTTACTTAAAAGGGGTACTCCGCCCCTAGAAATTTTATCCCATATCCAAAAGGATAGGAGATAAGATGTCTGATCACGGGGGTCCCACCACAGGGGACCCCCGCAATCTCTGCTGCTGCACCCCAGACATCCGGTGCATGGAGCCAAGTTAGCTCTGTGCCGGATGACTGGCGATGTGGGGCGGAGGCTCGTGATGTCAAGGCCACGCCACGCTTGTGACATCACGGCCATGCCCCCTCAATGCAAGTCTATGGGAGGGGGCGTGATGGCATCACGAGCTGCCGGAAACGCTCTTATCAAATGCCAGGAGCAGCAGTGGCGCCCCCCCCCCCCCCCCCCGCGATCAGACATCTTATCCCCTTTGGATAGGGGATAAGATGTCTAGGGGTGGAGTACATTAGTGTAAGGGCTTACACCTCTCTGAATAAGCATAAGGGTTAAAATTTTATTGACGGTTCTGAACATTAGGTTATATACACACACACACACACACAAGCATAATACAGATCCTTTATTATGGCCACAAATCCAGACTAAACTGAGGGTGTAGTTAGATGAACAGGCATTATAGTAATCTATAACGTCATCATTTCGGGTCATTAGACCTGCAGTCGAGCCAGAACCTGCAGCCATATGGATGCAAAAATGTATCTGTATTGCGCTTGTGTGAATATGGCTTTAGTATGAAGTAAATGTTATGCTGGCTAAGCAGGTGATACATAGACTATGGTTCAATCCATCGGCCCCAATGATTAACCCCTTCATGACCCAGCCCATTTTCACCTTCAGGACCTGGGCATTTTTTGAAAATCTGACCACTGTTACTTTAAACATTAATAACTCTGGAACGATTTTACTTATTCTGATTCCGAGATTGTTTTTTCGCGACATATTCTACTTTATGTTATTGGTAAAATTTCACTGATATTTGCATCCTTTCTTAGTAAAAAATCAAAAAATGTCATGAAAATTTTGCATTTTTCTAACTTTGAAAGTCTCTGCTTGTAAGGAAAATGGATATTCCAAATAAATTACATATTGATTCACATATAGAATATGTCTACTTTATGTTTGCATCAAAAAATTTACAAGTTTTTACTTTTGGAAGACACCAGAGGGCTTCAAAGTTCCGCAGCAATTTTCCAATTTTTCTCAAGATTTTCAAAATCGTACTTTTTCAGGGACCAGTTCAGGTTGGAAGTGGATTTGAAGGGTCTTCATATTAGAAATACCATATAAATTACCTCATTATAAAAACTGCACCCCCCAAAGTATTCAAAATGACATTCAGTAAGCGTTTTAACCCTTTAGGTGTTTCACAGGAATAGCAGCAAAGTGAAGGAGAAAATTCTAAATCTTCATTTTTTACACTCACATGTTCTTGTAGACCCAATTTTTGAATTTTTACAAGGGGGTAAAAGGAGAGAAATCACCCTAAAATTTGTAACCCAATTTCTCTCGAGTAAGGAAATACCTCATGTGTATGTTAAGTGTTCGGCGGGCGCAGTAGAGGGCTCAGAAGGGAAGGAGCGACAAGGGGATTTTGGAGAGTGAGTTTTTCTGAAAGGGTTTTTGGGGGGCATGTACCATTTAGGAAGCCCCTATGGTGCCAGAATAGTGGACCCCCTCACATGTGACCCCATTTTGGAAACTACACCCCTCATGGAATATAATAAGGGGTGCAGTGAGCATTTACACCCCAGTGGCGTTTGACAGATATTTGAAACAGTGGACTGTGCAAATGAAAAATTTTATTTTTCATTTTCACAGACCACTGTTCCAAAAATCTATCATACACCAGTGGGGTGTAAATGCTCACTGCACCCCTTATTAAATTCCATGAGGGGTGTAGTTTCCAAAATGGGGTCACATATGTATATTTATTGTTTTGCGTTTATGTCAGAACTGCTGTAACAATCAGCCACCCCTGTGCAAATCACCTCAAATGTACATGGCACACTCTCCCTTCTGGGCCTTGTGCGCCCCCAGAGCACTTTGCGCCCACATATGGGGCATCTCCGTAGTCGGGAGAAATTGCATTACAAATTTTGAGGGTCTTTTTTCCCTTTTACCTCTTGTGAAAATGAAAAGTATAGGGCAACACCAGCATGTCAGTGTAAAAAATTTTATTTTTATACACCAACATGCTGGTGTAGACCCCAACTTCACCTTTTCATAAGGGGTTAGAGAAGAAAAAGCCACCCAAAATTTGTAAAGCAATTTCTCCCGAATACGGAGATACCCCATATGTGTCCCAAAACTGTTGCCCTGAAATACGACAGGGCTCCAAAGTGAGAGAGCGCCATGCGCATTTGAGGCCTAAATTAGGTATTTGCATAGGGGTGGACATAGGGGTATTCTATGCCAATGATTCCCAAACAGGGTGCCTCCAGCTGTTGCAAAACTCCCAGCATGCCTGGATAGTCAATGGCTGTCCGGCAATACTGGGAGTTGTTGTTTTGCTCCGTTTTGGACACAGTAGCATACCAGACGTTTTTCATTTTTTGGGGGGAGGGGGGGGAGGCTGTGTAGGGGTATGTGTATATGTAGTGTTTTTTACTTTTGTTTTTAGGTTGGTGTAAGTGTAGTGTAGTGTTTTTAGGGTACAGTCACATGGGCAGAGGTTCACAGCAAGTTTGCCGCTGGGAGTTTGAGCTGCAGTGCAAAATTTGTGCCATCTCAAACTTGCAGCACTCACTGTAAACCTCCGCCCATGTGAGTGTACCCTGTACATTCACATTGGGGGGAGGGGGCAAACATCCAGCTGTTGCAAACTCCGAGCATGCCCTTTGGCGGTCCGTGCATGCTGGGAGTTGTAGTTTTGCAACAGCTGGAGGCACACTGGTTTGGAAACACTAAGTTAAGTAACAAACTTTCAAGTGTTTTGCAACCAAACTTAGTGTTTCCAAACCAGTGTGCCTCCAGCTTTTGCAAAACTACAACTCCCAGCATGCATGGTCTGTCAGTGCATGCTGGGAGTTATAGTTTTGCAACAATTGCAACAGCTGGAGGCACTGAGGTAGGAAACAGACAATGTTTCCCAACTAGTGTGCCTCCAGTTGTTGCAAAACTACAACTCCCAGCATGCCCAGACTGCCCAGGCATGCTGGAAGTTGTAGTTCGGCAATATCTGAAGGATCAGGTGTTGCCGAACTACAACTTCCAGCATGCTTGGGCAGTCTGGGCATGCTGGGAGTTGTAGTTTTGCAACATCTGGAGGTCCACAGTTTGGAGACCACTGTATAATGGTCTCCAATCTGTGCTCTTCCAGATGTTACAGAACTACAACTCCCAGCATGCCTGGACAGACTGAGCATGCTGAGATTTGTAGTTTTGCAACATCTGGAAGAGCAGATTGGAGACCATTATACAGTGGTCTCCAAACTGTGGACCTCCAAATGTTGCAAAACTACAACTCCCAGCATGCCCAGAAAGCCAAAGGCTGTCTGGGCATGCTGGGAGCTGCAGTTTTGAAACTGCCAGAGGCAGAGGTGAGATCGCTTTACGGCGATCTCACTGCTGCGAATGAAGATGCCGCTCTGCTGCCGGAAACTCACCGCCGGGACGCACCACCGCCGGGACCGCCTGGAGGACGTCGCTCGGGACACCGCATGGCCGGGTAAAGTGACGCCGGGGGAAGGGTAAGGGACACTTAGCAGAGCGGTGTGTGTCCTGATCCCCGTGATTGGGACTCACACCGCACTGCTAAGTATTCTGATAGTGAAACGCTGCTATCAGCTGGTCAGATTTGACAAGCTGATAGCAGCGATCGCTGGGGGGGGGTGAAACCCCCCCGTGGTCGCATGGTAAGATGGCTGGCTATCAGTGATAGCCACCATCTTACCGGGCGCTGCGGGATGCCGCGAGTAGGGATTAAGCAATGGGTAGAGCTTGTGGAAAAAGTTAAGTTCTATAATAATAAAAAAAATTATAATACAGTATTGGTAGCTCAAAGAAAAGATAGAATCAGTTCGATAGGAGGGGTGTGGGGAGATTTTATATACATATATATTTATAAATAAAACTGTAAAATAAATGTAAGGTCACATAAGCCAATAAGCTGTATTAAAGGACATTCCCCTCACATAAAATAATTATAGGCCTGTGTTATTAAAAACATGTCATGTAAACATATTGACATTGTGCAGTCATTCATATTAAAATGAAAACAAAAATACCTTCAAAGCTGAATCCGGATCCTTGCCATGTAGGAGGCCCAGTACTTGAATAAGACATGAATTGAAGTGTTCATATCTAAGGTAAAGCCAAACAGGAATGTGACATTTGCATGTAAATGGTGCAAAAACATATTGACCTAAGAAATTACACTTTTTCAAAGGATGGTTGGATCTAGTGAACATATGAATTTGCTTTATCTGTATGTCAGTTTCTCTTGCTTATAGACACATTAACATATGCAAGACAGACTTACAACACATTTATGTAAAAAAAAAAAAAAAAACATGAAATTTTACCTTGATAAATAATCTGCAATTTTGGGGTTCATTAGCAAGTCCATAAGGAGATCCACTGAGTATTTCCTGGTTAATGTACCATCCCCATTTACAAGAATGTTAAATATTAACTGAAATGTTTGATGGATGTTTCTGGAATGAAAAAGCTAGAAAAAAAATCAAAACTTAATGTAGACAAAAAGTGGGTGACGAATAGGACCGGACCCCAGTCCTCAATAATAGCAATAACAAAAGCAAAGTCCAGCGTGGTAGTTCAAGCAATACTGCACGGTTTATTCAGCAATCAGCCAACATGGAGAACTGGTGACGCGTTTCGGCCACAATGTGTAGCCTTAGTTGTACGACTAAGGCTACACATTGTGGCCAAAACGCGTCACCTGTTCTCCATGTTGGCTGATTGCTGAATAAACCGTGCAGTATTGCTTGAACTACCGCTCTGGACTTTGCCTTTGTTCTTGCAACTGGGTACATTATCCTGCTGAAAGAGGCCACTGACATAAGAAAAACCTTGGCCATGAAACAATGTTGGGTAGTTGGTACATTACCTAACATTAAAGGGGGTAATCCAGGGGAAAAAAATGTATATATCAATTGGCTCCAGAAAGTTAATCAGATTTGTAAATTATTTCTATTAAAAAAATCTTAATCCTTCCAATAGTTATCAGCTGCTGAAGTTGAGTTGGTCTTTTCTGTCTGGCAACAGTGCTCTCTGCTGACATCTCTGCTTGTCTCGGGAACTGCACAGAGTAGAAGAGGTTTGCTATGGGGATTTTCTTCTACTCTGGACAGTTCCCGAGACACGTGTCATCAGAGAGCACTTCGACAGTAAAGAACAACTCAACTTGAGCAGCTCCTAAATACTGAAAGGATTAAGATTTGTAATAGAAGATCCAAACATTCATTGTGGGCATTTCATTGGTAAGCCACTGTATTATTGAATTGCATGAACAGATTTGCTGTCTAATAGCACCTCCCTCCAGTATAGTGCGGTACCGTACTGCTCTTTACCTGTGCCAGGACTAGCTGCTCCTTTGGACTCCAGGTGAGGGTGGCTCCACATTGTATCTCCAGTACACTGTATGCATTGTACAGGATCGTGAAGAAGCTCTGGCCCACTATGTATAAAGTTATTTATAGCTTTTAGCAGCTACTTCTGACTTTCATTTGTAAGGATTTGCCCTAAAAGTATTAGCTATCTTGTAATTTTTCTTTAAACTTCAATTTTTTTCTTATTTTGGAATAACATTTTGGAGATTTTGAAACAAATCACTAGTTTTACATAGAATTTTGGTCTCCAATAGAATAGTCTCAACGTATAGGCCCTGATTTACTATTGTGAACCTGACCTGCTTTTACCACGTTGTGCACAACCAAAAAATAAAAATAAAAAGGGGGGGGGCATGATACCACATTCGGACCCATTTACTATTGAATTCACACAAAAAAGTAGTGGTTGGAAATTCCCACCAAGAAAAAGCTGGTTAGAACTTTCATGTCCTTTGACTTCCTTATGGCTGAGAAACCCGACACTCTTAATTGGAGGGGATCAAAACCTGTCCAGAGGAAAAGTTGCCGAGTTGCCCATAGCAACGAGTCAAATGGCTTCTTACATTTTTCAGAGGCCTTTTTAAAAATGAAAGAAGTGATCTGCTTGGTTGCTATGGGCAACTCAGTAACTTTTCCTCTGGACAGGCGGTAATAAGTCACCCCTATAACGTTTGCCCTAGAACTAATTAATATTGTCACTTGACCACTGTACATGAATTCCAGGACCCAAGGTTCACAACAGGCTTAGCTCCTTCCTACAGTGCATCACAGTGCTCCCTCTTCCTTATGTAGATAATCTGTGCTACAGAAACTCCTCTGTGACATTGGACAGGACTGCATAGTCTTACTTTTTACATGCGCCAACCTTAACTATTGATAACCCGTTCATGTTTTTTATCTGGTTCTCAATAAAACAAAACATTTCCACCTTGTAGTGGAATCACAATGCAGTCAGACAATCAAAGTAGGGAATATGGAGGACAAAAGACATGTATGGGAGGAAACTACAATAAAATAAAGTATTGTTTGCAAGCGAGCAGTAGTCACCTCTACAGAAATTAAGGGCAGGGAACTTGTGCAGCAACATGCGGCGAACTCACACAACCACAACTCTACAAGCAACAGTCATTACCCAGCAAGGTCTAACAATGCAAACTAGGGTGCCCAGATTTTATCAAACTTCTGTAGCATTTCCTGCCTTTGGGACTTTATACAGAGGTATGTTGACAAGATGTATTCAGTTATAAAGGGAATTACTATTAGTATTATTTGAGGATATTTTAAACTTTTGCTAAGCAGAAGTCATCTGCTGAGCAATTGTGACTGTTCAGTTGTCCAAGTACAATGATGCTTACGGTCTTATCTGCAAATTATTTTGCTAAAAATACTGTAAAGATAAAGTGAACTGCTCAATTGGGCAAGGCTTGAAGCCTCTCGTATTAGAAAGGACAAATAAGCAGAAAATAAAGAGGTGCTTGACCTTGCCAGGTCTGCAGCCAACACACTTTAAAGCAGTGACTGAAGTTCAAGAACACAAGGAATAACACTTCTCTGCTATCAGCAGCAGATCCTCCACACATCTACGGGGTGACAGTCTGCAGAGCATGAAAAAGAAGCATACCTCCAGACCTAAACCCTATTGAGCATCTGTGGGGCATTCTCAAACAGAAGGGGGGGGGGGGGGGGAGGAAATGAAAAATCTCCACCAACTCTGTGATGTCATCATGGAGGAGTGGAAGAGGACTCCAGTGGAAACCTGTGAAGCTCTGGTGAACTCCATGCCAGAAAATAATAGCGGCCACACAAAATATTAACACACTGGGCCCAATCTGGACATTTCCACCTTGTTGCCGAGGTTTAGACATTAATGTCAGTGGTTATTTTGAGGAGACAACATTAACCCCTTAAGCACCAGGCCAATTTTATTTTTGCATTTTCAATTTTTCCTCCTTGCCTTCTAAAAATCCTAACTCTTAGATTTTCATCCACAGACCCATATGAGGGCTTGTTTTTTGTGTCATCAAATTAAACTTTGAAATTACATCACTTATTTACCATAAAATGTACGGCACAACCAAAAAATTATTATTTATGTGGGAAAATTGAAAAGAAAACTGCAATTTAGAAAATTTGGGAAGGTTTTGTGTTCACAGTGTACACTTTATGGTAAAAATGACATGTTTTCTTTATTCTTTGAGTTAATACGATTAAAATGATACCAATGTTATATGCTTTTCTATAATTTTACTGCTTTAATCTCAAACAAAATTAGTACCGTATATACTCGAGTATTAGCTGTTCCGAATATAAGCCGAGGCCCCTAATTTCACCACAAAAACCTATAAAAAGTTATTGACTCAACTATAAGCCTAGGGTGGGAAATACATCATACCCCCCCCCCCCCCCTTTTGTTTTCTACTCACCGGGCCATCCATCTTCGGCCATTTATGCTGCAGGGACCATCCGGTGGGGAGGGTTAGTCATTCCGGGCTGTCCATCTTCACCGGGAGGTCCTCTTCTCCGCACCGGGCCGGCCACGAACTAGTGATGTTGCGTTGACGTACGTGCGCAGCAGATGTCCGTGACCTCCCTGCACATGAACATCCCTGCGCGGTGGCGTCAATGCAGCGTCACTAGTTCAGGCCGGCGTGGAGTGGAGAAGAGGGCCTCCCGGTGAAGATGGACAGCCCGGAACGACTAACCCTCCCCACCAGACGGTCCCTGCAGCAAAAAAATTCGTGCTGAAAAACTCTGCTTATACGGTATGTTTGAAATTGCCCTATTTTGACCACCTATAACTTTCAAATTTTTCCCTATACGGGACGTTATGAGGGCTCATTTTTTGCACCGTGATCTTTAGTTTTTATTGGTACTACTTTTGCTTAGGTTTTACTTTGTATGTTTTGGGAATAAAATGTGACAAAAATGCAGCACTTCTGGACTTAATTTTTTTTTACATTTACGCCTTTCACCGTACGGTATAGTGAACAATATATTTTAATAGTTCAGACTTTTACGCACGCGGCAATACCAAATATGTTTATTAATTTTTTAATGCTTTTTTGGGGGTAAAATGAGAAAAACGGATGATTTCCTTTTTTTTTTTTTTTTAATACACTTTAATGGTCCCCATAGGAGACAATTTATAGCAATCATTTGATTGCTAATACTGTTCAGAGCTATGCATAGGGCATAGCACTGATCATTGTTATCGGCCATCTTCTGCTCTGGTCTGCTTGATCTCAGACCAGAGCAGAAGACCCCTGGAGACGGATGGAGGCAGGTGAGGGGACCTCCGTGCGCCATTATGGATGATCGGATCCCTGCGGCAGCACAGCGAGCGATCCGATCATCCATTTAAAGTAGTGCACTGCGGCAGATGGCGTGATCTGTATTTATCATGGCATCTGAGGGGTTAATGGCGGACATCCACACGATCGGGGAAGTCCGCCCTTACCGGTGGGTCCCTGGCTGCTGATAGCAGCCGGGACCTGCCGCACATGACACGAACACCGGTCCGGTGATCACGGTCATGTCGGAGCGTAAATGTATGCCATGGTGCGTTAAGTACCACGGCACCATGACGTACATTTACGTCCATTGTCGTTAAGGGGTTAAACATTATTATATTCACTACATTATATTGTAGCAGGGAGAAATTTCTTCAGTTTTCGCACGTGAGATATTATAATTTATCAAAAATGGGAGATAATTTTAAATATATATCTACACACACACACACACACACTTTAAACAACTGTAAAGAAGTGGAAAGAATGTATCTAATTCTCTGTCAGCAACACTAGTATTAGAAACATAGAATGTGTCGGCAGATAAGAACCATTTGCCCCATCTAGTCTGCCCAATAATTCCGGAGATAGGACATAAGCCAAACAGTAGACGCTAAAGACAGGATAGAAAATGGTTGCATATTACATGTATGAAAACTCACCTTTTCTCCAACTTCTTCGTTTAAGGTTAGGCTAGCCAGTATTGAGAGTGCAAATACTACAACAGTCAAACTGGTGTGAGCCAAGAAACTAATCAATGTACGATAGAATCCTTTAACATTGCTCTGCAGTAAAAAAAATAAAAAGAAAAGAAAAAATACACATTAAATGCAAGATGTAAGATTCCCAAGGACCTGTTTATTAGGCATGCTAGAACCTGCAAAGGTCACTCAACAGGGAGGGGGTGGCTAAGCTGATATTGTATTTTCTATATACTGGTGTCACTTTTCACTGTACTCCTGTGTGATAAGGAGGAGACCACTGGAATGTGATCTGTACAGGAAGTCCCACCCTTGTTTTAGGCTTAGTGGTTCATTTGGAAACTGCAATATTTTAATCTATGGATAGTAAAATGGAAAATTTGAAGAAGAAAAAAAAAAAAAAAAAAAAATAATAATTCTCATGTAGCCGGACACTGCTCTTAGCTGTATATACGAGCTAACAGTTAGAAAAGGAGACAGGCTGAAGCTGCATCTCCTACGAGTGAGTTAGGGGACAGCATGTTACAGATTACTTGCTGCAATTACATAAAACTCAAGTGCAGTGATGAGACTCCTTCACCCAGAAGCATCATGCAAAATGTAGTCTGACGATATCAGAGGAGCAATAGAAATCAAGATGGCAGACAACTAATGGATGACCATATTAGAGAGGCAATAGAAATCAAGATGGCAGACAACTAATGGATGAAACAAACTAAAATTGGTATACAAAAGAGCCCCTACATTATTCTCTAATAAGAAAAAAAGTCCTGAGAAAAAAAAAAAAAAAAAAAGTGTGGGAACTCACCCAGGATTTCCACTCAAGGGCTGGTCCTGCAGGATACCTGCTAATGGGAACAGTGTTCCTGCTGTGTGGGAAAATGCAGGAACTCTGTTCCCATGCATTCCTGCAGGACTTGAGCCTTGCTTGCACTGCAACGACTTCATGATTCAATGGGAAAGGAGTGGACTGTGTTAAGTATTACCTATTGTTTTATGCTGTTTTTGTTATTCCCTGTAGGTCTTCCGGAGAAGTCAGCAGAATTTTATTAGGGAAGGGGCTTATTTAAATTTTTTTTTTTTTTACACTTTATCCAAAGGTTAGGGGATAAGATGTCTGATCGCGGGAGTCCCGCCACTGGGGACCCCCACAATCTCTGCAGCGCCACCCCGCCGTCATCACCACAGAGTAAACTGGCTCTTTGCGCGATGAGGGGCGATGCAGGGAACGCAGCATCGTGATGTCACGGCTCCGCCCCCAGTGGCGTCATGTCCCGCCCTCTTAATAGAAGTCTATGGGAGGAGTTGTGTCACGATGCTCCGTCCCCTGCATCGCCCCGTCATCACGCACAGAGCCAGTGTCCTTTGGACAGGGGAAAAGATGTCTGGGGCGGAGTACCCCTTTAAAAGGAGTAGTATAGTTTTAAAAAAAGACGTATCAGATGGCAGGGGGTCTGACTGCTGGGAGCCCCCCTTCCGCTATCTCCTGCCCGTGTCAACCACGGCAGAAATACAAGTAGATATCAAGTAGATAGAGGATACTTTTTTTTTTTTTTTTTAAATGGACTCTTCCTCTAAGGTGTTAATAGCACCATTTGACATGCACATAAAATTCTCTCTCTCTCTCTCTCTCTCTCTCTCTCTCTATTATACACACACAGCGGTCACCTTCTGGATAAATGCTTTTTTCTCTAATAGTTACAGATGTGGCGATACAGAATATGTATAGATTTAAAAAAATATATATTTTCTGTTTTATACAAAAGGGGAATTTAAGCATTTTTATATTTTGTGCTTCCAGCTGCCATGTAAACGCATCAGACTTGACCGTTAGTGCAGGGGCCAGGTTATCTTGCTGACAGCTGAGCTTCTGTAATGCCGGCAGGGTACACAGGCCATGTTGCCAGGCTACCTCTGTACAAAAGGCAGCAGCCTAGCCCAAAGCCCCTTAGTGAGCACTGTAAAAACGCATATGGTTGGTCTCTAATGGGTTAATAACTACAACTGTAGTCATTTATTTTCTTGATACTTTTGTGATTGAGATACAATGTTACAAGAGACAAGAAAAAGAAATCCTCTTCACTTGTAGAAAGAACTAGGTAACAATCCAGCAGCTCAGGAGAAGAATAGGTTCATTTTTAAAAAAAATTCTTACTAAGGACTTGACATGTGACTGGACTGAAAGATTGTTCCTGCACAGGTTTGCCAAAAGACCAAGACATGGCATTGTAAGATCATCTTCAGGTGACTGACTAGAACAAAACAAAACAGCAAGTTTAGATTCACATGCTGAAAACTCAAAAGCTTATTTCCAAAACTGTCGCTTTCATTGGTCATATTCCAAAATAAATTCCTTGAGCACATGTTGACTCCCTTGTACAATTCTAATGTCACATAATAAGAAGTCTTAGGCGAAGTTTCCACTTTTTTTCTGGCAGTTTTTGGATATCTGCCACTGCAGTTTTTGAGCCAAAGCCAGAAATGTATTCAAAAGGAATAGGACATATATAGGAAGGACTTACACTTCTCCTCCCTTATGGATCCACTTCTGATTTTGGCTCAAAAACTGCAGTGGCAGTTTTCCAAAAACTGCCCAAAAAAAAAAAGTGGAGACTTAGCCTTACACAGGCATTTTGTTATATTAGGTTTCTTCTAAAGCAAGCATCCTACTACAGGTGTTAAACACACAGCAGTATCTTAACCACTGACCATAGTTTCACAGTCCTACTTTTTATCAGATTACCCATCATCAGGTCTTATGCTTTAATGTCTCCCACAGTAGAATACAAACCCAAACATTCGTTTTGTGAAAAACGAAACTGAGAAATTATCTGACTTGTCTGTCTGCCTTAGTTTTTATGCATCAGTCTGTAGCTCACATAAAGCAGGATACATATACCTAATGTAATGCTTCTTAGGATCAGGATCAATTCACAATTTGTGTAAATATGAGACAAAGATTCAAAGATGGATTTCCAAAAAAAAAAAATAATAATAATTTAAAGTCCAGTAATGTGAGAGGGCTCAATTATGGTATGTTTGGTTTAAGGGGTATTTCAGAACTCTTTCCTCAGCCATTGAGCCTATGATGCAAAGTCATAATACAGTGTAATATGCTTCTATTACCTCTGTGCGCTGCTTTGTACTGTTCTTATGTACAGAACCCACACCTGGAAGTTTTATAGCAAAAGTATTTGTATTGTACTGTTGTCTCTGACCTTTCCCTGAATTTTATGTGGCCAGGCCTGAGACAATGTAGTGGGTGGATAGTATTACTTATATTCTTACTTTAGTAATTATATTCTATACCCTGCTTTCCACTCCCCCACCTCTGCTTTACCCTGTTCTTATGCACTGGACCCACACCTTGAGCACTCTGTAGTAAAAGTCTTTGTATTTTAATTTGGTCTTCGACCTTTCCACAAATTTTATGCAGCCAGAGACCATGTAGTAGGTGGATAATATTACTTCAATAAATATATTCTACTATGTTAGCCACTCCATCCCACAGCATAGCAATGTCTACAGACTCCTTGTAAAAAAAAGCTATACTCATCTGCCCTGATCCACTGTCACACATGGGGCCCCGTTCCAAAGCAGAGCACAACTACCTGCCTTTGTAGTAACAGGAATATATATATATTTATAAAAAAAAAAAAAAAATTATATATAATATATATCTATATCTCCCTCTCTCCTGGCAGGGAGAGTATAACTTTGGAAAACTGAAAGAAGTAGCGTAACACCTTCCTTTTATCTTTCATTTCTTTTAAATCAACTTTAACTTTTGTCTCAAAAACTGCAGTGGCAGTTTTCCAGAGTGGAAACCCAACCTCCATAATGCATGGGAGCTTATTTTTTGCAGGACAAGTTGTACTTTTTATTGGCACCCATTCTATCAGAAGACAGAAAAACATTTGCAGGGCCAAAATTGAAAAACAAATTAAATAAATGCAAAATTGGGGGACATACTTTTTTCTAGTGTCAAAAAGATATATTTATTGACAAAAACAATAATAAGAATAAAACTGTACATCAGCAGAAGTCGCAGCATCTGCAATGAGGTAAAATCAAGGAATGCACATAATAGAACAAAAAGAACAGAATGATTGTTCCCATAAACAAAGAGGGAAATAGGTAGGGGAAGGGAGGGATCACCCTGAAAGCACAATTAGAGCCTGATAAGCAAACATATCAATAGTTAAACACCTGTTAGAGCTGAATAAACCCCATGGTTAGAGAGTCAAATAATGGGACATGTCTGGGGCGTGAGAGGAAGAGAGCCAGGGTTCCCAGGTTTTAAGAAATAGGTCCATAGTGTCCGCCCTAAGGGCATTCAGTTTCTCCGAGATTAGAATTTGATTTACCCTCGATATAACCATAGACACAGAGAGCGAGGGGGAACGCCATTTAAAGGCAACGTGTATGCGTGCTGCCAGCAATATGAATTGGGCCAATTTAAAAGGTGCATATGGGAGTCTAGGGGGCTCACTGCCCAGAAGACAGACTGTCGGAGAGAGGGGAAAGGCCTGCCCAGGACCGATGAAATGAGACCCACAATATCCCTCCAAAAGGCAGCAACCGGAGGACATGACCACCATGTATGCAGCATTGAGCCTATCTCGGGGCATCCCCGAAAACAGAGGGGGGAGACCTCCGGGTAAATAGCGTGTAGGTGAGCAGGCACAAAGTGCGTGCGGTGTAATATAAGCCGTCTCAGCCAACGAAACCTGACAACTACCCTTACTCAATTGAGTGCAACAGGTATGCCAATCCGAGAGAGACATGGTTACCCGGAGATCTTCCTCCCATTGTGTCATAAATTTCAATTTGACCCCAGTCGGGGGACTATTGAGGAGGGAATAGACCAGAAAAAGGGTCCCAGAGCGTGTAGGGGTATAAATAGCGAGCGCCTCAAGAGAGGTGGGAACAAAAGGGGAAAAACGCCTCTGGGATCGAGGATAGAAAATAGAAGACTTGGGAGAGTCTGAAAGATTCGGAAGAGGGGGGGGGTTTAAATTGGGAACGAAAGGCCTCTCTATCCATAACTCTGTCTCTCACCAGGAAAGCATTAAGACAAGTAGCTGAGGGATAGGAGCCTGGTGGGAAAGAAGGGTTATGAAAGAGTGGCAGGGCAGGAGAATGGGGAGATTGAAGGTGAAATTTGAACCTGACAGAGCGCCAGAGGAGAAGAGAGTAGCGAGAAAGGAGAGCAGACGGGGGGAGTAAAGAACTGACTGGACTGGATGACCACATAAGAGAGCATAACGTGTGAGGCGAAAGAAGAGCCTTTTCAAGGACTAGCCATCTGGGGCACGAGGAACTAGTATTACAGAGCAACAATTAAGCTATGCGTGCAGCCCTATAATATTTTATGAGGTTAGGGACTGAGAGACCTCCTACTCCCTTATGGAGATACACAATATTGCGGGGGATTCTCGGGCGTGAATCATGCCAAATAAATCTAAAAAGGTCTGCCTGGAGAGCCCTAATAACCAAATGCACTGGGATAGGGAGGGTCCTAAAAAGGTAAAGACTACGAGGCAAGATCACCATTTTGACTGAATGCAGATGGCCTAACCAAGAAATATGGGGGAGATTCCATCAAGCAAGATCAGCCCGAATATTTTTAAATTGCGGGGGGGGGGGGGGGGGGGGGGCGGGTAATTAAGCTAGTAAAGAGAGGAGAGATGAGTAGGAAGGTAGACACCTAGATAGGGAAGAGGAGAAGAAGAGGGTAGGGTTTAAGACCAAAATTAAGAAGGATCAGACCGTGCATCGCTGAGGGGGTATTGCAAAACAATATCCGATTTGCTCCTGTTAACCACCAGGCGGAAAAGTTATCTAAGACTGAGAATAGATTAGGGAGGGACGTAAGAGGTTTAGTTAACGTAAGTAAGCGATAGTCAGCAAACAAATTAACTTTATAGACCGAGGCGACTATGGACACTCCTGAAATATTTGCATTAGCCCGCAGGATACTCGCCAAGGGCTCCATAGCAAGAGCAAACAAAGCTGGGGAAAGTGGGCATCCCTGACGAGTACCCCGCTCTAACTATGGGAGATGAAGGGGTAGGGAGTTTCAAGTAGGCTCGGGGCGTGGAATACAGGCATCGGAGCGCCTCTACAAAGGGACCAGTGAAACCCATGAATTTAAAGGAGAACTCCGGTGGAAATTTTTTTTTTGACAAATCAACTGGTGCCAGAAAGTTAAACAGATTTGTAAATTACTTCTATTTAAAAATCTTAACCCTTCTAGTACTTATCAACTGCTGTATACTACAGAGAAATTTGTGAAGTTCTTTTAGCCTGACAACAGTGCTCTCTGCTGACACCTCTGTCCGTGTCAGGACTGTCCAGAACAGGAGGTTTTCTATGGGGATTTGCTTCTAATCTGACAGTTCCTGACACGGACAGAGGTGTCAGCAGAGAGCACTGTTGTCATGCAGAAAAGAAATTCACAAATTTCTCTGTAGCATATCTGTAGTATACAGCAGTTGATAAGTACTAGAAGGTTTAAGATTTTTAAATAGAAGTAATTTACAAATCTGTTTAACTTTCTGGCACCAGTTGATTTGTCAAAAAAAAAAATTGCACCGGAGTTCCCCTTTAAGGACTCCAAACAGATAGGACCAAGATACCGAGTCGAAGGCCTGCTCTATATCCAGGCCAAGAAGCTTCAGGGTGGTAGAGGTGACGGAGGCCCAATAGATGACATCTAGCACTTTGCGGATATTATCGGATGCCTGACGTCCCAAAATTAACCCTACCTGGTCATTATGAATCAGTCCTGGGAGAAAGGAATTTAGTCTACGGGCCAAAATAGAGGTGAACAACTTGGTATCTAAATTAATGAGAGAGAGAGGATGGTAGTTAGAGGGGAGCAGGGGATCCTTATTGGGCTTGGGGATAACTACAATGGAGGCTGTGAGGAATTCTGGGGGCATAGGGGAACCAGACATTAATTTATTACAAATAGAAGTGAGGTGAGGGGAGGAGGATGGACCGCATTTTTTTAAAATAATAAGGTGCAGAGAGGCCATCCGGGCCTGGCGCCTCACCCAGTTTCAAGTCAGAGATAGCCCTATCCACCTCCTCAGAAGATATCGGGGCATTCAAAGATTCTCTATGGGAGGGGGGGAAGAAAGGTAGTTGCAAGAAAGGCGTCAATAGCTGCAGCAGAAGGAGGGGGGCACGTTCTCTATATAGGGATGAGTAAAAGGAGTGAAAAGTGTTGTATATACGGGAAGGGTGAAACGAGGGCACTCCAGGCTTCACTTGAATGGTATGGACCCTATTGAGGCATTGTTACTGACGTAGCATAGAGGCTAGCAATCTATCGGGTAGGGATCGACCGATTATCGGTATGGCCGATATTATCGGCCGATAATCACGATTTTGGGCATCGGTATCGGCAATTACATTGCCGATAAGACGATATGCCCCGCCCCCCGCACCGCCCCCACCGCACCGTGCCGGCCCCCCGACCCGCCACACTGCACCGCGACCGCACCCCCCCACCGTAGTGCTGGGCGGTATACTGGTATGGATTTTTGCCCATACCACTATACCGGTCGGGCCCCTCCCCACCCTCCGAGTCAATAAAAAAAATTAAACTTACCCGTAATGGGGGTGGTCCGGGCCATCGATCGTTCCTGTAGTGTCCGTGGGAGTTCCAGGTGAAGGGTGAACCGGTCCGGGCTGTCCTTCTTCTCCGGCGGTCATCTTCTCCACTCCGGGCAGGCTCCGGCCTAGTAGCTGCATAGACGCCGCTGCGCACAGGCGTCACTGCGCAGCAGCGTCTATGCAGCGTACTAGGCCGAAGCCTGCCCGGAGTGGAGAAGATGACCCACGGAGAAGAAGGACAGCCCGGACCGGTTCACCCGGAACGCCCCCGGACACTACAGGAAGGATGGATGGCCCGGACCACCCTGACAGTTGGGGGAAAGAAGCGGGTGGTGGCGGCGGCCTATGGCACCGCAAAAGCCACTGCAGTGCATTGATTTAAAGCGCCCGGTTTAAATCAATGATCTGCAGCGGTGTCGCGGGGGGATAAATAGCCGATAACTTATACCGGAATATCGGTATAAGTTATCGGCTATCAGCCCTAACCTCCACTGATTATCGGTATCGGCCCTAAAAAAACAATATCGGTCGATCCCTACTATCGGGTTTGTTGGCCCATTTATAATATGTCGCCTGCGTCCAACAAATTGCTTTTTCAGTGCGATCGGTAAGGACCGCATCTAACTAATCTAGTGGATCTGATAGCATGTAAAAGATATGGTTGGGTGTTCAGCTGATGAGCAGTAACCAATCTAGCTAATTTATTTTGCCAGTGTAGATTGAGTTCTAGTACGCTCTCTCTTCAGACTAGAGGCCAGTTCAATAAATTGACCTCGAACAAAGGCCTTATGGGCCATCCAAGTACAGCCAATAACAGAAGTAGTAACAGAGTTAGAAGAAAAAAAGGAAGAGAGAGCCTCCTCAATGGCAGTACAGACATGTGGGCGGGAAAGGAGAGACTCCTTAAGTCTCCACACATATGGAGTAGAGCACCGAACGAGAAAGTTAAAGTGTGCAAAGACTATATCTTGGTCCGACCACGCACAAGTGATATGTCTGGCATAGAGTAGATGTGGAACAGAGGGGGCAGACGCAAGGATCCAGTTGATCCTGGTGTAAAGGGCATGAGCCGGAGAAAAATATGTGTACCCCCTCTGTGCCAGATTATGCTCCCTCCAGACGTCGGCTAAGTCATGAGTAGCTAAGGTGTTTGTAATATGCCTCTGCTGTGCACCTGAACGTCTAAAAGCCCTAGTATGTGATCTAACACACCATTAAGTACCATGTTAAAATCACCCCACCAGACGAGGTGGTCATAGGTTAGGAAGTGTAATTTAGATGCCATAGTCACAAAGAAATCCAACGGGTTATCATTAATGATACATAGTTTGGATTCCTGGTATACCTTCTAAAAATTAAGTATTGTCCCTCCGGGTCAGTGTGGAGGGAGGTTAAGGTAAACGGAAAGGAATTATGTAGTAAAATAACAACACCCCTAGATTTGGTAGTATAAGAGACCATAAAGCATCTTTTGTAACTAGAATGAATGTGTTTGGTAAACGATGTGGTGGAAAAGTGTGATTCTTGTAAACAGAGCACATCAGGATTGTGCTTTAGGTAATCCAACAGCCTTCTTACGTTTAATGGGGGAGTTAAGCCCACGGACATTATGTGACATTACACGACACATGGGGAATAAGTACAGTAAAGCTGAGACAAGCGGACAAAGGTCAAGGGTTCATCAGGCAGAAATAAATCAGGGGGGAGAGGGAAGGGTAAAGGCAGGTAACAAGTGCACACAAGAGAACAATGGGAGGGAACAAAAAAAAAAAAAAAAAAAAAAAACACAAACATAGGGAAAAGAAACAAATGAGCAAGTAATAGAAGCCAGAGGGAGGCAGACAGGGGGGACCCCAAAGGGTACACAGTCCCCCGTGGCCACCTACTCCTCAGAGAAAAGGGCAACATGATAATCCACCAACGGGTCGCCCATAGTGGAAGTGAACCACCCCCCCTAGAATTGTCTAAAATAATAACTGAACATGAATTACGAAAATGGCAAAGATCCCTCGAGGGGACACAACCTGAAAGGACATAGCCCCGAAATAAGAAGCCATACATAACCCATAATAGCAGGCACCATATAGTACATAACCTCACTATGAAAAACATATATATCAACACAGTTGTACTATCAAAAGGAGAGCACACGGAGAGGTTAAATCCCAGGCAGGGAGGGAGGGAAAAATAAAACCCAAATAGAAGGAAAAATTGTTAAAAATAAATAAAATTTGTGAAAAAATAAAAAAGGTCCAAATTGTAGGGGACAGCAGACATCACATTGTGTGGAGCGGGGACAATGGTGATGTAGGGAAAACAAAAAAGTCCAGAGGAAGTCCTATATCAGGAGAGCATCCCGAAAGTATGGAGGAAAAAAGTCATAACAGAATCAAAACAAAAGCAGGGCCCAAAATTACTTATCTCCTCTTATCCCGGTGTCCGAGGAAGCGGGCGAAGACGCTTGTACGGAGACGCCACGATCTTCTGACCTTGTTCAGACGTTGGGGTAAGGGAGCCGGGTCATCGCAAGGTATGTTTTCCCGGCAGAGAATCTCCAATGCCTCTTGGGGGTTACGAGCTGTAAATGGAGTGGACCGAATCTGGGACTGCAGGTTAAAGGGGAAACCCCACCGATACTTAATCTGTGTTATCTGCAAGGCCAGGGTGAAAGGCCGCATGTGTCGCCTCCTTTCCAGCGTAGATAGGGCCAGATCGGTATATAGGTGGACCGAAGACGGGAGACCCGGCAATGGGTCAACATTCCTGGCCGCCTGCAGGATACGATCCCGGGCTTCAGGGTAGTGCAAGCACAGGACCACATCTCGTGGGGTATCCAGGTTCTTTGGACGGGCCAGCGCTCTGTGAATACGGCCCATACGGAAGAGACCTGGGTCAGCCTGTCGTAGGAGGGTTCGAAACAGACCAGTAATCACTGTGGTGAGATCCATAAGAGATTCCGGTAGACCCCGGACACGTAGGTTGGCCCGGCAAGACCTATTCTCCAAGTCCTCCATTTTAAGTTCGAGCATTTCTAGGCGGTCGGCATGATCCGCATTGGTCAGGCGTTCGGTCTCCAAGGCTTCAGCAATATCATCGGCTTTTAGCTTGAGATCTGCCACTCTCTGGCCCAGGTCCCCTATTTGCTTAGTAAAATCCGCCACTGCCTTAGCATGTTCAGTTTTAAACATACCCTGAATGGTACGGAAGAGATCAGCGGGTGTGAGCGGAAAGTCTTGCTGTTGATCAGGGGGAGGCGGGTCGGCATCTTGGGCTTCGGGCCCGTCCAGAAAATTTCAGGTATAGTTTGGG
Source organism: Hyla sarda (assembly GCF_029499605.1). Lineage (NCBI taxonomy): Eukaryota > Metazoa > Chordata > Amphibia > Anura > Hylidae > Hyla > Hyla sarda. The sequence continues at coordinate 213,860,280 of NC_079190.1, read as the reverse complement.
ACATAGACCTCTGGGAAGCTCCAACACGGGTCAGGTCTTGGTTGGTCATGAGGGCTAGAAAAATCAGCGATAATTAGGCATTAATCCCGCAGGCAGCACGGAGCTCACAGGAAATGCGTCCTCGCCAGCGAGCCGCGCATGCGCCCCCACATACTTTTTTCTACCAGTCAGTATGATTCCAACAATACTACATTTGGATCATTTTTATTTTTTTACTATAAAAATAAAAAATTTCTATACATCGCTATGTTCTGATCCATATAACGTGTGAGGGCTCATTTTTTTGCACTGTGATCTGTAGTTTTATTAGCATCACTTCTGGATGAGAATTTTAAATTTTTTATTCTTTTTTTCTGGGATGTGATAAAAGAACAGAAATGTGGAAATGTAACTTTGTTATTTGAATGCATTTACGCCATTGATGGTGCAGGATCAGGAATGTAATAACGTAAGAGTTTGGACAATTCCACACGCATCCATACCAAATTTTTCCTTTTTAAATTTTTTTTTATTTGTAAAATGGGGTGAGGGAAAAGCTTTATATTTTTAATTACATTTTTATTTACCATTTTAGCTCCCCTATAGAACATTGATAAGCAATCATTTGCCTACAAAGATTAATGCAATGCATATGCTTTGAGCTATGGCACTCTGGTGTAGCCTGCCATAGGCAAAATGTATCAGCAGAGCAGTCACAGCCAACATCCAGGTAAACTGGCCGTAAACTACAGTTTATGGATACACCCCACTCCCCAATATATATTCCCTATACTAAAATAATACATTTTTTTTTACATATTTCTCGGATATCAATGAATAAGTAAAAATGTAAACATCATGGATCACAGAAACAATTAAGCAAAAAATATTTTAATAACTGAACGAGAATCTGTATAGATTGGAAATCTGCATATACCAGAGAAAAGAAAAAAAATCAGTTGTATCAGTTCAGTAAAATGATATGTATAGTCTGAATACTTTATAACGGTAAGAACATTTAGTCAAGATGACATTACATTATTACATTTGTAATAAATCTCTAATATGCCATCAAATAAAGTTAGGTCACTTACTAATGACAAGTCTAATTACATTCTTCTTCCCTTCTGCCATAAGGAACAGCTAAATTGCTGCACAAAAGGGAAAAAAAATTGCATTAGACAGGATAGGACGTGTGCTTTTTATTTTACAGCATATTTGAGCTTTATTTTACAAACCATCTTAGAGAAATCACATTTGTCTAGATATCTAGGTGCACCCTATCTCTGAAATACAATACATAATATACCAAATCAACAAAAACTTGACTACTTACATTCTGTTCATCAGGAATGAAATTAATTCTTCTATGTTGACACTTGCATGTAGAACTCTTATATTGTAGGTTAGTCTTTGCAGCAGTTTAATGCTCTAATAAAAATACAAACCTGTTATTAGCAGTGTGTTTTGTTATGGGGGAAAAGTGAAATAAATAACCAGTTAGGGGAATATATCAAAACCTGTGTAGAGTAAAGGTTGAACAGTTCAGAGGCCCTTTTCAAAATTAAAGAAGGGATCTGATTGGTTGCCATGGGCAACTGGTCAACTTTTCCTCTATACAGAGTTTGATAAATCTCCCCTGTTGTCCCCAAAAATGCTCTAAATTTACACAAATGTTAATATGCCTGACACTTTGTTGGATGGGTAGTGTCTTGATAATATTTCCTATATCTTTGTAGGAGAATACTTTCTAGCGTCAATAATTTAAATTAAAGACAACCTGTCAGATGTTTTATGCTGCCCAAATAATAGGACAGGCTCTATTGGGATTTAATTTACTCTGAAATGCCATGGCCAGGACCTGGGTATGCAGTATAGTCAAGTAGGCTCTGTACCTCTACTCCCCACCCTGCTGTGTTTGACTAACAGATCTCTCACTTTGTGTATAAGGAGAAATTAGTCAATTAAGCTCAGCAGGGCAGGGAGAAGCAGTGGCGAGCTGGCCTACTGGACTGTATACCATGTTCCTGGCTCATCTATGAGGCGCTGCAGCTTCAGAAAATCCTGGTTTTAGTCTGTTTAATTTATATGCTGCATCCCATTCTGCCAAAACAGCAGTCTGTCGGCTCTGTCGCCAGCCCTAATCTCCTCTGTATTTATTTTAAAGGCTTCTTTCACACTGATTGGAACGGCTGTCAAACTTAAAATGGGGTCCATCTGGCACCGCAGTATTTCAGAAGGAGTAGTGGGAGAAAAAGACGGCGCAAGATGAATTTTTTCTCCCGCTATTTTCCCCGCCGGCCATCACACTACCTTGTCACAATGGTAGTGTGAAAGAAGCTTTCATTATTTTTTTTTTAAATGATCAGCATATAATAATGGCTGAAGGGGTTCCCAGCAGCCAGACATCTTATCACCTATCCTAAGATGTTTAGGATGTTTTTCAAATCAACTGATGCCAGAAGGTTAAACAAATTTGTAAATTACCTTTTTTTTTTTTTATCCTAATCCCTTCAGTTCTTACCAGCTGTTGTATACTCCAGAGGAAGTTGAGTTCTTTTCAGTCTGACCACAGTGCTCTCTGCTGACACCTCTGTCCATGTCAGGAACTGTCCGGAGCAGGATAGGTTTGCTATGGGAATTTTCTCCTGCTCTGGACAGTTCCTGACACGGACAGAGGTGTCAGCAGAGCAGCGTGGTCAGACTGAAAACTATACAACTTCCTCTGTAGTATGCTGATAAGTACTAGAAGGATTAAGATTTTTTTAAACAAATTATTTACAGATCTGTTTAACTATCTGGCACCAGTTGATTTGAAAAAAAAAAAAAAAATATATATATATATATATATATATATATATATATATATATATATATATAAATAAAATTAAAAAAAATGGTTTTCCACTGGAGTACCCCTTTAAAGCAAAGTGCAAATAGAATTAAAACATTTCAATTATTCTTGCAGATATGTCATTTTGATCTAATTTTTTCTATAACAGTAGGTGCTGACAGAGAAATGCAACTCCATATTTTTTCCCTAATTCTGATCTATTTGAGAATATCCCATCTGTGGCCCTTGTGCGCTCCATGACTCATACACAGGCCTGAGACATGAAGGCGTACAATGTGTATTTTGTGTCTTGCTTTTATTTAGGATATTTTATAGGCATCATATCAAGATGTAGAGGTTTAGAGGTCCTAAACATTTTTGAGAGACAAATTGATGTTTTCATTGGTACTATTTTAGGATACATGCAACACTCTGATCACTTTTTATATGTTGGTACGAATAAAAAATAAAAAAAAATCAGTTCTGCCATTGTTTTTTTTATTGAACTTTTTATTGTCATTCTCCATGCAGTATAAATGACGTTATCTTTAGTCTGTGGTTTGTTACTATTATGGCGATACCTAATGTTCATACTTCACGGTTTGTCACATTAAAAGAAGTCCAGTAGCGGAAAAGTTATTCCCTATCCTAAGGATAGGGGACAAGTTTCAGACCACAGGAACCCCCTCGATCTCCTGTAGAGGGTCGCACAGAGCGGCAGCCGACATGCCCCCTCAATACAGCGCTATGGCAGAGCCAGAGATTGCCGAAAACAGCGCTCCGGCTCTGCCATAGCGTTATATTGAGGAGGTGTGTCAGCCGCCGCTTTGTGCGGTGGTTGACACACTCCCTTCCCATAAACTGCCGCGGCCCCTTACGGGAGATTGTGAGGGGTCCCAGCAGTCAGACCCACCCGTGATCTTAAACTTATCCCCTATATAATTTTTTTTTACAGTGTTCCTCATACGGTTGAATAATGTGAAAGTTTTATTGCTTGGGTTGCAATGAAATTTGCAACACGACTGCAAAATGGACGTGTGTGTGTGTGGGTGTATATATATATATATATATATATATATATATATATATATACACACATATACACACACATACATACACACACACATTCATTTGTGGGTAGGGGCTAAAATGTTCGTCAAACTCAGAGAATTGTACGCTCCATTTATTCCAGGGACAACTTTGTTCCCGATTCCCAGGATCAGTAATGGTCCCACTGATCAGCATGTTATCTCCTATCTGATGGGCACCCTAACACTGATTTATTTATTTTTTATTAATAATTTGTTTACTGAAATTTCCTACTATTGAGCTGCGGCTTGGAGAAATAAGATAAACCCATCAGACTTCTTTCTACTTTCTCAGTGTAAGGGCATGTTCACATGGCCAAAAACAAGCGGTGATTTATCAAAACCTGCGCAGAAAAGTTGACCAGTTGCCCATAGAAACCAGATTACTTCTGAAGCGATCTGATTGTTGCTATAGTCATGTGGCCAACTTTTCCTCTGCACAGGTTTTAATAAAGCCGCCCCCTCCCAAGTATATGAAATTGGCTTTAAAAACAGAGCCAAAAATGCTTCTATTTTAGCATGGTTTTTACATTTTTTTCTGGTGCCAAAAACAGCACCGAAATGCATAAAAATCCCATCGAATGTACAGTAAGTGTTTTTTTCACTCTGCTTTCAATGGGAAACCTTGGAGGGAAGGTCAAACTGTAGATAGAAAAGCATACACAATGCAGTTTGCAGAGGGGGAAAATACAATAAGAATTAAATAAAATATTTTTAGAGGTGTCTATAGCCTTTAAAATTCAGTGCCAAATTTTCATGAGCATTAACAACCTGACCACTGAAATTTGTCTAGCCTTGCCTAAAAAGACAAATATAAAATGTGTTAACTGGGCAAAACAACTTTCTTAAAGGGGTACTCCACTGGCCAGCGTTCGGAACTAAATGTTCCGAACGCCGTTTTCGTGCTGCGGGATCGGCCACGCCCCTTGTGACATCATGACCATGCCCCCTCAATGCAAATCTATGGGAGGGGGTGTGGTGACCCTCACACCCCCTCCCATAGACTTGCATTGTGGGGGCGTGTAGCAAGGGGCATGTACGACCCCTGCAGTGCAAAAACAGCGTTCAGAACATTTAGTTCTAAACGCTGGCCACTGCAGCATCCCTTTATGGTGTATTCACATGTACAGTATTTTTCGCAGATTTGATGTGCAGGATTTTCTGCTGCAAATTTCAAGGTAAATTGAATGACAACACAGCTTGAAATCCTGCACATCAAATCTGTGCAGAATACTGTACGTGTGAATAGACCCTAAACTGGAAAATATTCATAACTGCTATATTTCATATAAGATATTACATGTAAGACAATGCTTGCTAAACATAAATATGGTTTCACAAACCTGTAACAAAACAGGATCATTCAGGATAGAACTGTATCTATGAACCACACCAGCCAGCACACTGATCATATTGTAGGTTGCATGAAGCGTTTCTCTTGTTTGAACATCAGAAGCTATTATATATATATATAAAAGAAAACAACAAACAAAAACAACACAAAAGAAATGTAAGGCTGTGATATATTTTAAAACTATCACAGTTAAACTTACACAAGCACTGTGCAGCAATGTCACATGTACCTAGTACAGAGCCATAGTGCCTCCACAACACATTACATTCTCTTGTAGGAGCAACGGTCCTGCTAATAAATGGACACCAGATGGACCCCATATTATGACATTTCTGAATATACTTTTGATGCTAGGACCACACACACATTGTTGTCCGCTTAGATGGCAATGAATTTCAGATGAATTACGCTAAAAAAATTAGCAAGATCATTCTTTTGGCAGTGGAATGTCTTCTGCTGAAATTCCGTAGTGTACATGCACTGTGCAGCGAAATCCTGGAACTGCTGCTGTACCGGAACTTCAAAGTGGAATTCCATTCAGAAATTCTTTAGAGTGAATCTAGTCTAACGCACTGCTAATGTAAGGTGCCCTATACTGTACCTTCAATAGCTCTTAGCTAACACCTCTCTCTTCCCCTCCTCCCTACAGATGCACGCAATGTGTTTTCAGAAAGTCACTGTCACATACCACTGGGTGTGGCTTATCCATATGGAGAAAAAGGATGAGGGGCCACTAATGACTGCGAGCCCCAGGGGGGAGATGAGGGGCCACTAATGACTGCGAGCCCCAGGGGGGAGATGAGGGGCCACTAATGACTGCGAGCCCCAGGGGGGAGATGCGGGGCCACTAATGACTGCGAGCCCCAGGGGGGAGATGAGGGGCCACTAATGACTGCGAGCCCCAGGGGGGAGATGAGGGGCCACTAATGACTGCGAGCCCCAGGGGGGAGATGAGGGGCCACTAATGACTGCGAGCCCCGGGGGGAGATGAGGGGCCACTAATGACTGCGAGCCCCGGGGGGAGATGAGGGGCCACTAAAGACTGCGACCCCCCGGGGGGGAGATGAGGGGCCACTAAAGACTGCGACCCCCCGGGGGGGAGATGAGGGGCCACTAAAGACTGCGACCCCCCGGGGGGGAGATGAGGGGCCACTAAAGACTGCGACCCCCCGGGGGGGAGATGAGGGGCCACTAAAGACTGCGACCCCCCGGGGGGGAGATGAGGGGCCACTAAAGACTGCGACCCCCCGGGGGGGAGATGAGGGGCCACTAATGACTGCGACCCCCCGGGGGGGAGATGAGGGGCCACTAATGACTGCGACCCCCCGGGGGGGAGATGAGGGGCCACTAATGCCTGCGACCCCCCGGGGGGGAGATGAGGGGCCACTAATGCCTGCGACCCCCCGGGGGGGAGATGAGGGGCCACTAATGCCTGCGACCCCCCGGGGGGGAGATGAGGGGCCACTAATGCCTGCGACCCCCCGGGGGGGAGATGAGGGGCCACTAATGCCTGCGACCCCCCGGGGGGGAGATGAGGGGCCACTAATGCCTGCGACCCCCCGGGGGGGAGATGAGGGGCCACTAATGCCTGCGACCCCCCGGGGGGGAGATGAGGGGCCACTAATGCCTGCGACCCCCCGGGGGGGAGATGAGGGGCCACTAATGCCTGCGACCCCCCGGGGGGGAGATGAGGGGCCACTAATGCCTGCGACCCCCCGGGGGGGAGATGAGGGGCCACTAATGCCTGCGACCCCCCGGGGGGGAGATGAGGGGCCACTAATGCCTGCGACCCCCCGGGGGGGAGATGAGGGGCCACTAATGCCTGCGACCCCCCGGGGGGGAGATGAGGGGCCACTAATGCCTGCGACCCCCCGGGGGGGAGATGAGGGGCCACTAATGCCTGCGACCCCCCGGGGGGGAGATGAGGGGCCACTAATGCCTGCGACCCCCCGGGGGGGAGATGAGGGGCCACTAATGCCTGCGACCCCCCGGGGGGGAGATGAGGGGCCACTAATGCCTGCGACCCCCCGGGGGGGAGATGAGGGGCCACTAATGCCTGCGACCCCCCGGGGGGGAGATGAGGGGCCACTAATGCCTGCGACCCCCCGGGGGGGAGATGAGGGGCCACTAATGCCTGCGACCCCCCGGGGGGGAGATGAGGGGCCACTAATGCCTGCGACCCCCCGGGGGGGAGATGAGGGGCCACTAATGCCTGCGACCCCCCGGGGGGGAGATGAGGGGCCACTAATGCCTGCGACCCCCCGGGGGGGAGATGAGGGGCCACTAATGCCTGCGACCCCCCGGGGGGGAGATGAGGGGCCACTAATGCCTGCGACCCCCCGGGGGGGAGATGAGGGGCCACTAATGCCTGCGACCCCCCGGGGGGGAGATGAGGGGCCACTAATGCCTGCGACCCCCCGGGGGGGAGATGAGGGGCCACTAATGCCTGCGACCCCCCGGGGGGGAGATGAGGGGCCACTAATGCCTGCGACCCCCCGGGGGGGAGATGAGGGGCCACTAATGCCTGCGACCCCCCGGGGGGGAGATGAGGGGCCACTAATGCCTGCGACCCCCCGGGGGGGAGATGAGGGGCCACTAATGCCTGCGACCCCCCGGGGGGGAGATGAGGGGCCACTAATGCCTGCGACCCCCCGGGGGGGAGATGAGGGGCCACTAATGCCTGCGACCCCCCGGGGGGGAGATGAGGGGCCACTAATGCCTGCGACCCCCCGGGGGGGAGATGAGGGGCCACTAATGCCTGCGACCCCCCGGGGGGGAGATGAGGGGCCACTAATGCCTGCGACCCCCCGGGGGGGAGATGAGGGGCCACTAATGCCTGCGACCCCCCGGGGGGAGATGAGGGGCCACTAATGCCTGCGACCCCCCGGGGGGAGATGAGGGGCCACTAATGCCTGCGACCCCCCGGGGGGAGATGAGGGGCCACTAATGCCTGTGACCCCCCGGGGGGAGATGAGGGGCCACTAATGCCTGTGACCCCCCGGGGGGAGATGAGGGGCCACTAATGCCTGTGACCCCCCCGGGGGGAGATGAGGGGCCACTAATGCCTGTGACCCCCCCGGGGGGGAGATGAGGGGCCACTAATGCCTGTGACCCCCCGGGGGGAGATGAGGGGCCACTAATGCCTGTGACCCCCCGGGGGGAGATGAGGGGCCACTAATGCCTGTGACCCCCGGGGGGAGATGAGGGGCCACTAATGCCTGTGACCCCCCGGGGGGAGATGAGGGGCCACTAATGCCTGTGACCCCCCGGGGGGAGATGAGGGGCCACTAATGCCTGTGACCCCCCGGGGGGAGATGAGGGGCCACTAATGCCTGTGACCCCCCGGGGGGAGATGAGGGGCCACTAATGCCTGTGACCCCCCGGGGGGAGATGAGGGGCCACTAATGCCTGTGACCCCCCGGGGGGAGATGAGGGGCCACTAATGCCTGTGACCCCCCGGGGGGAGATGAGGGGCCACTAATGCCTGTGACCCCCCGGGGGGAGATGAGGGGCCACTAATGCCTGTGACCCCCCGGGGGGAGATGAGGGGCCACTAATGCCTGTGACCCCCCGGGGGGGAGATGAGGGGCCACTAATGCCTGTGACCCCCCGGGGGGGAGATGAGGGGCCACTAATGCCTGTGACCCCCCGGGGGGGAGATGAGGGGCCACTAATGCCTGTGACCCCCCGGGGGGGAGATGAGGGGCCACTAATGCCTGTGACCCCCCGGGGGGGGATGAGGGGCCACTAATGACTGTGACCCCCCGGGGGGAGATGAGGGGCCACTAATGACTGTGACCCCCCGGGGGGAGATGAGGGGCCACTAAAGACTGTGACCCCCCGGGGGGAGATGAGGGGCCACTAATGACTGTGACCCCCCGGGGGGAGATGAGGGGCCACTAATGACTGTGACCCCCCGGGGGGAGATGAGGGGCCACTAATGACTGTGACCCCCCGGGGGGAGATGAGGGGCCACTAATGACTGTGACCCCCCGGGGGGAGATGAGGGGCCACTAATGACTGTGACCCCCCGGGGGGAGATGAGGGGCCACTAATGACTGTGACCCCCCCGGGGGGAGATGAGGGGCCACTAATGACTGTGACCCCCCCGGGGGGAGATGAGGGGCCACTAATGACTGTGACCCCCCGGGGGGAGATGAGGGGCCACTAATGACTGTGACCCCCCCGGGGGGGGGGGAGATGAGGGGCCACTAATGACTGTGACCCCCCCGGGGGGGGGGAGATGAGGGGCCACTAATGACTGTGACCCCCCGGGGGGGAGATGAGGGGCCACTAATGACTGTGACCCCCCGGGGGGGAGATGAGGGGCCACTAATGACTGTGACCCCCCGGGGGGGAGATGAGGGGCCACTAATGACTGTGACCCCCCGGGGGGAGATGAGGGGCCACTAATGACTGTGACCCCCCGGGGGGAGATGAGGGGCCACTAATGACTGTGACCCCCCGGGGGGAGATGAGGGGCCACTAATGACTGTGACCCCCCGGGGGGAGATGAGGGGCCACTAATGACTGTGACCCCCCGGGGGGAGATGAGGGGCCACTAATGACGGATCATATGTTGTCACAGAACATCCCGTTGCGTAGTGACATACGGCATCCTGGTGACTAACTCTTTTGATGGCTCCTAGATTTCTACCAAATCTTGCCAAAGCATAACATCTGCTGCTTATAAAGTACGTCTCACTATACCGTAACATACCATCTGCAGTATATATAGAGAACATGTCAGGATACCGCAACAATCTGCAGTTAATACAGTAGGTGTGACTATACAGTAACACAATCTGCAGCATATATTGCACAAGTGACTATTCTGTAACATATAATCTGAAGCATATACCATACATGTCACGATATCGTAACATACAATCTGCAGCATATACTGCACGTGTGACTATACAGTAATATACGATTTGGAGCATATACAGTACATGTCACGATATCATAACATACAATCTGCAGCGTATACTGCACGTGTGATTATACAGTAATATATGATCCGGAGCATATACAGTACATGTCACGGTACCATAACATACAATCTGCAGCGTATACTGCACGTGACTATACAGTAACATACGATCTGAAGCATATACCATACATGTCACGGTACCATAACATACAATCTGCAGCGTATACTGCATGTGTGACTATACAGTAATATATGATCCGGAGCATATACAGTACATGTCACGGTACCATAACATACAATCTGCAGCATATACTGCACGTGTGACTATACAGTAATATATGATCCGGAGCATATACAGTACATGTCACGGTACCATAACATACAATCTGCAGCATATACTGCACATGTGACTATACAGTAATATATGATCCGGGGCATATACAGTACATGTCACGGTACCATAACATACAATCTGCAGCGTATACTGCACGTGTGACTATACAGTAACATACGATATGGAGCATATACAGTATATGTCACTATACAGTCTGCAGATTATACAGTACGTGTGACTATACTAACAATCTGTTGTGTATACAGCACATGTTTCTATACCACAGCACATGTCACAATACACTCTGCAGGGTATACAGTACGTGTGACTATACTAACAATCTGTTGTGTATACAGCACATGTTTCTATACCACAGCACATGTCACAATACACTCTGCAGGGTATACAGTAGGTGTGAATATACTAACACAATCTGTTGTGTATACTGCACATGTTTCTATACCACAGCACGTCACAATACACTCTGCAGGGTATACAGTAGGTGTGAATATACTAACACAATCTGTTGTGTATACAGCACATGTTTCTATACCATAACACAGCACACGTCACAATACACTCTGCGGGGTATACAGTAGGTGTGAATATACGGTAGGTGTGTCATACCCAGACTGGAGAGCAGGGTGACAGTCTTGAGGGTGACGGCAGGGCTGGTGTTGGGGTCCTCGATCAGCTCCACCAGGCTGCTCAGACACTCACTGGGCAGGATGTGGTTGGACACAAACAGCTTGTTGAGCTTTAGCCCCAGGAAGGCCTGTCAGATGAAGGGACAAGGGTTAGCGGTGATCCCAGCCAGTCCTCGCCCCCCATTACCCTCCCCTACCTCCAGCTGTCTCTGCAGCGCTGCCCCATTGGCCTCGTTCTTGCAGCTCCTGTACTGCGCCACTGCCAGGAGTAAGCTCTTCATACAGGACACTTGGTCCATGGCGGCCGCGTACAACACAAGAACAGAGCTCCAGCTGATACCGCATACACTACAGCGACCTCATTTCGCGCCCTAAACTTTCATGACGTGACGTCAGGCTCGAGCTATGGAAGCCGGCGAGGGACAGAAGTGCTGAGAAGGCGGAGGTCACGCTGTGGGGTCGCTGACAGAGGAAGTAGTTCTGAACCTTCATGGACAAGAATGGAACACGGCAGCCTGTGTATACTATGTTATCGCGATAGAAATCAATCTAGACGCCTTTAGCTCAGTGAGTCCACAGCTTCTACTGTGCAGAGATATGTTCACACACAATAACAGGGCTGTATTTGTCATTAGACACCAGTGGGCCTGTGCCTAGGGCAGCAGTGTTGTGGGGGGCAGAACTATAGTGAGTAAAAAAAAAAAATATATATATATATATTTTTGACGTAGCTGCTGCCGCCACACTGCAGCTCGGAGGGGTGAAAAAAGTCCCCGTTAGCCACTCTTAGGGTACAAGCACACTACATTCTGGCCTTCTTTAGGGAGTGTTCACAGTACATAATTCCCGCAGAATTCCACTAGCAGAATTACGCATAGTGAACTTTAAGGCTAGGTTCACACTGTGGAATTTCTGGGTACAATATCTGACGGAGATCGAGCCGGCGGCACTAGGACCGCACGGTCTACATTGCCGTCCCCATAGATGGCAATGCATTTCTGAGCAGATCTCCCAAAAGATCCACCCAGAAATGTATTGCAGTCTATGGGGGCAGGAATGCAGTCTGCTCGGTCCTAGTGCCGCCGGCTCGATCTCCGGCAGAAATTCCGTAGTGTGAACCTAGCCTAAGGCTGGGTTCACACTACAGAATTTCTGGGCAGAATTTCTGCCGGAGATTTAGCCAGCGGCGCTAAGACCACATGGACTGCATTGCCGTCCCCATAGACGGCACTGCATTTCTGGGTTGATCTTTTGGGAGATCTGCTCAGAAATGCATTGCCATCTATGGGGACGGCAATGTAGACCGCACGGTCCTAGTGCCGCCGGCTCGATCTCCGACAGAAATTCTGCCCTGAAATTTCACAGTGTGAACCTAGCCTAAGGCTAGGTTCAGACTACGGAATCTCCAGGCAGAAAATTTCCACCCGGAGATTCTGAGTTCCGTCTGCGCCGACTGAATAAGTCAGCGCTAGGACCGCGCGGACACTGCAGTCTCCCATAGACTGCAATGTGTTCCGCGAGGAATTCCGCAATGTAGTCTGTGCGGTCCTAGTGCCGCCGGCTCGATCTCCGGCAGAAATTCTGCCCAGAAATTCTGCAGTGTGAACCTAGCCTAAATAGCAGAAATGTCCCAAACTGAGTCACAAGGGGAAACTCCATTCTGCCATAGATGTGAATGGGGTCTGCTGTTCCCATATATGTCGGCATGCCATTTTAGGCAGGTTGCCAACGGATGCGATTAACAAGGCAAGAACAAGTGTGCGCTAAATGTTCTAAAGTGATTTATTATCCAATGACTTAGGAACACACTTTGCAGTGCACAAGGACTCACACATATACTGTTCTCACACAATCCAAGGCTTTTACTTAGCAACTTGTTCTCCCATAGAAAGGTACAATGCTTAAATGGATGCAACGGAAACCAGTGCAGAGGAAAAGTAAAGCAGTTGCCCATAGCAACCAATCAGACTGCTTCTTTTATTTTTCTGTGGGCTTTTTAAAAATTATATAAGTAATCAGATTTGTCAAATTTTCCTCTGCACAGGATTTGATAAATCTTCCCCATTTTACCTACATTTACAGTGGCACATTTATCAAGCTTTTTACACTGCTTTTTGGTGTAAATGCGTCACAGATCTGTCGCACTTGCACAGAAAGAGGGGAATTTATTAAGACTGTCCTATTGTCCGCTCTATTTTAGTAAAAAAAAAAAATTAAATTGCAGCAGGTTTGGTGTGCGTGCAACAAATTCATCAAGTGGCGGACGGCACTTTGATGAATTTGTCGCATGGCAAGTCATGCTGCCGGTTTAGATGACTTTTTAGGGCTGGTAGGAGTTAGCGTTTAACCCCTTCAGGACCAAGCCCATTTTGGCCTTAAGGACCAGAGCGTTTTTTGCACATCTGACCACTGTCACTTTAAACATTAATAACTCTGGAATGCTTTTAGTTATCATTCTGATTCCGAGATTGTTTTTTCGTGACATATTCTACTTTAACATGGTGGTAAATTTTTGTGGTAACTTGCATCCTTTCCTTGTGAAAAATCCTAAAATTTTATGAAAAATTTGAAAATTTTGCATTTTTCTAACTTTGAAGCTCTCTGCTTGTAAGGAAAATGTATATTACAAATAAAAAAAATTTTTATTCACATATACAATATGTCTACTTTATGTCTGCATCATAAAAGTGATGAGTTTTTACTTTTGGAAGACACCAGAGGGCTTCAAAGTTCAGCAGCAATTTTCCAATTTTTCACAAAATTTTCAAACTCACTATTTTTCAGGGACCAGTTCAGGTTTGAAGTGGATTTGAAGGGTCTTCATATTAGAAATACCCCACAAAAGACCCCATTATAAAAACTGCACCCCCCAAAGTATTCAAAATGACATTCAGTCATCATTTTAACCCTTTAGGTGTTTCACAGGAATAGAAGCAAAGTGAAGGAGAAAATTCACAATCTTCATTTTTTACACTCGCAAGGTCTTGTAGACCCAATTTTTGAATTTTTACAAGGGGTAAAAGGAGAAAATTTATACTTATATTTGTAGCCCAATTTCTCTCGAGTAAGAACATACCTCATATGTCTATGTAAATTGTTCGGCAGGCGCAGTAGAGGGCTCAGAAGGGAAAGAGCGTCAAGGGGATTTTGGAGAGTACGTTTTTCTGAAATGGTTTTTGGGGGGCATGTTGCATTTAGGAAGCCCCTATGGTGCCAGAACAGCAAAAAACCCTCACATGGCATACCATTTTGGAAACTAGACCCCTTGAGGAACATAACAAGGAATAAAGTGAGCCTTAATACCCCACAGGTGTTTCATGACTTTTGCATATGTAAAAAAAAAATTATTTTTTTTCTCTAAAATGTGTTTCCCCCCAAATTTCAAATTTTTTCAAGGGTTAATAGCAGGAAATACCCCCCAATATTTGTAACCCCTTCTCTTCTGAGTATGGAGGTACCCCATAAGTTGACCTGAAGTGCACTATGGGCGAACTACAATGCTCAGAAGAGAAGGAGTCATATTTGGCTTTTTGAGAGCAAATTTTGCTCGGGGGGCATATCGCATTTAGGAAGCCCCTATGGTGCCAGAACAGAAAAAAAAAACACATGGCATACTATTTTGGAAACGAGACCCCTTGAGGAACGTAACAAGGGATACAGTGAGCATTTGCCCCATACTGGTGTCTGACAGATCTTTGGAACAGTGGGCTGTACAAGTTTTCATTTTCACGGACCACTGTTCCAAAGATCCGTCAGACACCTGTGGGGGGTAAATTCTCACTGCACCCCTCATTACATTCCGTGAGGGGTGTCGTTTCCGAAATGGGGTCACATGTGGGGTTTTTTTTTTTTTGCGTTTGTCAAAACCGCTGTAACAATCAGCCA
This sequence comes from Hyla sarda, assembly GCF_029499605.1. Lineage (NCBI taxonomy): Eukaryota > Metazoa > Chordata > Amphibia > Anura > Hylidae > Hyla > Hyla sarda. The sequence goes on along the minus strand of NC_079190.1, from coordinate 213,845,227 downwards.
CCCCTGTGCAAATCACCTCAAATGTACATGGCGCACTCTCCCTTCTGGGCCTTGTTGTGCGCCCCCAGAGCACTTTGCGCCCACATATGGGGTATCTCCGTAGTCGGGAGAAATTGCGTTACAAATTTTGGGGGGCTTTTTTCCCTTTTACCTCTTGTGAAAATGTAAAGTATAGGGCAACACCAGCATGTCAGTGTAAAAAATGTAATTTTTTTACACTAACATTCTGGTGTAGACCCCAACATTTCCTTTTCATGAAGGGTTAAAGAAGAAAAAGCCCCCCAAACCTTGTAACGCAATTTCTCCCGAGTATGGCGATACCCCATATGTCGCCCTAAACTGTTGCCTTAAAATACGACAGGGCTCCAAAGTGAGAGTGCCGTGCGCACTTGAGGCCTAAATTAGGGATTTGCATAGGGGTGGACATAGGGGTATTCTACGCCAGTGATTCCCAAACAGGGTGCCTCCAGCTGTTGCAAAACTCCCAGCATGCGTGGACAGTCAACGGCTGTCCGGCAATACTGGGAGTTGTTGTTTTTCAACAGCTGAATGCTCTGCTTTGGAAACAGTGGCGTACCGGACGTTCTTATTGGGGGAGGGGGGCTGTGTAGGGGTATGTGTATATGTAGTGTTTTTAACTTTTTATTTTATTTTGTGTTAGTGTAGTGTAGTGT